>NC_080169.1:53503769-53641587 GCF_950295315.1 Erinaceus europaeus | reverse complement strand
AATGAAATCAATAACAACAACAACAATAACCACAACAATGATAAAACAAGGGCAACAAAAAGGGGTAAAAATTACAAAAATTAAAAAATATATATATGAAAGAACCTTAAGACCTGAAGTAATCAGGAACAGGAGATAAAGGATTGAAGTGAAGAGAAATGGATTCTTTTTTCTTATAACTACATAGAATCCTTTCACACTGTTTTCTCATTTCAGGCTATGATACAGGTCTCAGAAAACCAAAACAAAATAAAGCAATAACGCAGTTTTAGATTCGTGTGTTGTAAGATGGAACCCTTTTACTCTAAATTCCACTAAATAGCAAGTTATGTAATGAGAATGAAACATTGTTTTCACTGATAGCTCAGTCAAAATCATTAATAAGTTAGTACTATGTGTGTAATATTATTATGGGCAATATAAGAAACCCTCAAATGTCATAGGTGTGGTTCTTGTACTTGTTGGACTCTTCATGGCAGTCAGATCCTTTCAAGTAGCCAGCATAGATAGAATAACAGGAAGGTAAAGACCACCAATTAAGGAGTGGGGCATTGGCTAAAGTTTACATTGTGAAAAACCAGTGGGAAGAAGCAGATAGTCTGTGTCAAAAAAAAGGCCCATGAATCTTTCTAAGAGCAGAGCAAGGCAGAAGACTGATAAAGAAAATTATTTTCCTAAAAATATAGTCATGTGGGACTTCCTGTCAAGATGGTGGTACACTTGCAGCTCCCATTTTCTTGTCAAAACCACCGTGGTAGAATATATTTAAAATTCTAATAGAAAAGACCTCCACCCAAGAATACTTTATCCTGCTAGATTATTAATCAGGTTTAAAGGAAGAACAAAGAGCTTTGCAAACCAGCAAAAGCTGAGGGGATTCATTACTATTTAATCAGGTCTACAGGAAATACTACAGGGTGGCTGGGTTTGACTTCTTTAGGAATCCCATAGTCATTTAGAACCAAGAGTATGAATATAGTTGATTAATTTGATACCATTGCACTACTTTAAAAATAACACAATTTTAAAGAAAAAATAATTATTTTTGTTTATCTTCCTTTATGCTTATAAACTCATGTTTATTTTTATTTTGCTATTTTTGCTTTTGTTGGGTTTCGTGATTAACACAATCTTTCTCTGTCTTAATTATATGCTATATTTGGCTCTTCAGAGTTCAGCTTATATTCTATTATATTCTCCCTCACAACCCCTGTCTCCACCCTACTGAATGAACATCACTTCCAGTTCTTGAACCTAATACTTTGAGGTATTTAGGTTCCTCTTTCTCATATGGTTTCATGAAATGAATTGCATTTTATCTTACTGTATTTAAAAAATGCATATTGTAGAAGAAAATCCTGAAATTCAGAGAGACATAATGATTAAAAGACAAGTTATTTGTAATTTAACCCCCAGAAAAACAATACTCAAAATAGTTCAGTGTATGATCTTCAAGTCTTTCTTCTTTCTCTCCTTTTGCTCATGCATATACAGACTTATCATCTATCTACCTATCTTCTAGTTTTCCCACTTTACATATTGCTTACAATTCATTTTCTTCTTACTGTGCAGTGATGTAGTTCAGGCTGACTATGCTTTTATTATGAAGTGCTGCCCAGTACATTATTTATATATATGTAATAGAAACTCCAGTTGAAGACATTTAGAATGGTTCAACCAGTGAGAACTCTGACATGGAAGGTGAAAGCAGAAGGATAATTCTATTTTGACTTTGGATTATGGTTCAGTTTCTTGCCTTTGGCAGAGAACTCCCAATAGAAGAGAACTCTTTGCCTCAGGAATGACTGTTAACTAAATGACTTGTAAAATCACATGTCATCTGTTCTCTTTAAAAATTTATGGCTGGGTGGAAACAGCTCCTAAATTTCCATCATGGTGCTGTTTGCTACCCTGCTTGGGAACAGATGGTATGTATTTACTGTGAATGACCTCTCCCCCCTTTAATTTTTATCACTTAGTGTACTTCCCTGCAGCAGTGCCATATGTTGCACACAAAATCCAGTAGTTATCAGGTTATTATTTACAAGTGGAGCTGGAAAGCATATACTTTTCATGAACTACAAGTAGATATTTGTCTGAATTATAAGCTTGGTATTGTATTCTACCAAGACCAATACCCAATTATGACATCATAAACTCATAAATATATGGCCCATATCTACAGATTGTTATTTTTTTTTCTGCCAAAATAAAAAACAATTCCTGTTTTCAAGAAGGAAGCTATCATAGAAACAGTGCTTTGAGAAAACAGAATAGGTGATTCATGCTGAAATTCTAAATTATACTGTGAACTTCTCTGGGGGAAAATTGGAATATGACATTTACTAGACTATTACGGAACTTTGCTAAAGGTCAGAGGGGAAAATGAAGGGCCAAAGCACTATAACTAAGAAGTTGTTATCTTATAATGGGAATTTAACCTTTCTACACCATCATCAAATAATACTGGAATCTGAAAGGTATTTGAAGGAAAATACTGTGTTCCAGTTTAGTGAAGTTCAAGAAACCCTTATTGAGTTCTTAATCTGTGTCAAGTATTGCCATAGGGATACAAAGATGACTGATCTAGAGCTCTTATTTTCAGCTGAGGCTCTTACTAGTGAATTAGACTTAGGAAAATATAATGCAGCATGTGCTGGGGAAAGATGTGCATGGATGCCTATAGGAGCACAGAGAGACTCTCAGTGACACTGAAGCGATGAGATAAGGTAGGGTTAAGTAAATATTTGAGGAGAAGATGCTTGGAAGAAAGAGGAGGGTATAAGCGGGGGGGGGGGGAGAAAAATGGGAACACTATCAACACAGGCCTATATGTTGAAGTGATAAAGACTACAAATACATTGATACATTAACAGAAAGGTTAGGTAACAAACATTTAAATTATATAATTTAATTCTTTAGCCCCAAACAAAATAAAACCAAGCAAACAAAAACATAGGACTAAAGGAGTGATAACAAGAAAAAAAATAGTGAGTCTGGGTTATATGTCATGTGACAGTTAATAACTTTGCAAAAAACAAGACTGAGATATTGATATTTAATCAAACTTGACATTAATGAACACCAATGAAATGAGATGTCAAGCTATCAAGAATTTTTACATTTGAAAGTAAACATAAAAAATAAGAAATCAATACCATATTTACAATTACTACTTCAGAGCAAAAATCTTAAATTATCTAGATAATTCATCTTTATAGTGTGTGAATGGGCCCACATAAGTGTTCTTTTTATCTTTACACTTGGTAGTTTCTATGTGAGTGATCCATAGACTCTAAAAAGATGTGAAGAAGAAAGTTCAGTCTGTAAATATAAGTTATTCAGGTGTGGGGTAGCTAGCATAGTGGTTATGCAAAGAGACTTTCATGTCTGAGGCTCCAAAATCCCAGATTCAATCCTCCCCCTTCCCCCCACCCACACCACCACAAGCCATAATTGGTCAGTGCTCTGGTAAAAAATAAATAAATTAAATAAATTTTGAAAAAAGATCTGCTCTATGAAAATGAATTTACTAGAATTCAAGTATTTTAATTCTTTAAAATAACTCAGAAAATATTTAGAAGTTTAAAACATAATTTTTATAATATTTGATACTTCATTTTATTTATGAATTTAATAGAGTCAGAAAGAAATTGAATAGGGAGGAGAGATAAATATCTGCAGCCCTGTTTCACACCACTATTGAAACATTCCCCCTGCAGGTGGGGTCCAGGGACTTGAACCTGGTCGCTTGAGTATTATAACATACTCGCTTTATCAGATGCACCACCACCAGGCCCCAGTTAAGGCATAATTTTAAACACTAATTATTATTATTATTATTATTATTATTATTATTATTATTATTATTATAGGTTTAATTTTACATTTTTACACCTTTCCTAGTGTATATCATTTTATTCTATGATACCAGTGATATTGGGACACATTTGTATGTTGAAGGAGCTTATTTTCATTTTGTTAGATTAAAAGAAGCTATTAAGCAAAAAAAAAAAAAAATCAAAGATATAGTAAAATTTTCATGTGTCTGTAATTGTTTATGCAATTTCCTCTAGAAAGTTTGCATTTGAAATTATGGTTTGTGTTAATAGGTATATAGATGGATAGACATGTAGAAAATAGGTAGATATTAAGATAGATATACAGAAGAAAGAATTGATATAAAGAAAATATTTTCAAGTAGAAGAAAAAAGTAGGTTAATTAAAGAGTGGAAACGGGAGAGAGTTAAATGTTATTTTTATGATAGTCTTTGAAGTTGCCCCATTCCTGTTCGAACTCTGTTTAGCTGTGCTTTCTGGTGGTAATGGGGATTGAACCTGACATCTCAGAATCTCGGGCATGAATATCTTCTGCATAACCACTGTGCCAGCTCTTCTAACCCAGTGTTTTCCTTATGTTGCTGTATTTTATATCATCCAAGCTCTTCATAACTTCTTGTTGATTATTACCAATTATGCCAACTTAGCATCATCATCATCATCATTGTCATTATAAGCACTTCACCACTCCAGGAGTACCATGGCAAAAGGAAAAGCTCCATGAACCATGGAGCAATACTACAGTGTCCCTGTTCTTTTTCTCTTTCTCACTCTCTTGTTTCTCTAAAAAAAAAAGGAAGTGTTTACCTAGGAGTGGTATGGTATCGTGCATGCACAAGGCCATGGCACTGCAGAAAGAAAACAGAACATAGATGCATTAATAATAAAAGAAAATAGTCTTCATTTATGGAGTGTTTGTCTTGCATTAGTCACTGGCTATTTTTCAGGCAGTACATTTCACTTAACAACAACAATATGGTGAGCAGCTTTTAACTGTCTATTTTTATAGATGTGGCCCAGAAAGGTCAGGGGGGATTTGCCTGAGGTCACATGGGTACAAGTGGAATGAATTTCTCACTTCAGTCTATCTCCTAAGCATGTGAATACTATATGCTAATATCTCTGACAACAAGTGAATACATTTAAGAGGTTTAATTCTCTCCTTATGGATGGAACAGTTTACAGATACCTCCACCCTCATGTCAAGGGATGAGAGATTTTCTTTTGTAGTGCTTCACTTTTCTTTTAAGTTATTTCTGTGTTTGTGCTCCAAACTGCATGGGAGCTAATCAGAGTTCCGAATTTCATGGGCTGTTAGTTCTCAACTAAGGAGATGAGTCCCCTCCCCCAAAGACATAAGGCAGTATCTCGAGACATTTTCAGCTGCCACAACTGTAGTGACTGCTATTGATATGAAACAGGTAGAGGACATGGATGCTGTTAAACTTCCCACAATACATAGGATATGCCACACAACAAAAAGCTGTGCATCTCCAAGTGTTGCTGTTGTGGGTGCTGAAACAAATGTGATGCTGAAGTTTGAATCAGATATTAAACATATTAGAAGTGGTGTTGTGAAAAACAGAAGACTGGGAAAAATATGATAAAGAGAAAGATTTTGTCTGGGGTGGTGATGGGTGATATGTGAACATAAGAATTTAATGAGCATAATTCTGTACATGAGGTTAAACAGCAACAGCAACAGAAATAGAAAAAGAAAGAAAGGAAAGAAAGAAAGAAAGAAAGAAAGATGAAAGAAAGGACCAAAGCAAACTAAAATCTGAAATAATTACTGAATCTCTGTGAACCTGAACACATTACTACAGAATGACAGTTTTCTGACTATGATCCTACTTTTGTTCTGTCTCTAATATATGGAGCTGAGAAAAGGGTTGCTTTTAGACTTTTGAAATCGAGATTTCTTTTTTTAAATTTTTTATTAATTTTATTTTTGAGAGAGATGCAGAGAGAGAGAGAGAGAGAGAGAGAGAAACACCAGAGCACTGCTCAGCTCAGGCTTATGGTGGTGCGGGGGGATTGAACCTGGGGCTTAGGAGCCTCAGGCATGAGAGTCTGTTTGCATAACCATTGTGCTGTCTCCCCGCCCAAAATCGAGATTTCTATCTTCCATCGGAAAAAAGGTCACATAATGAACTATACCTCAAAATGTATTCTAATCCCTAGTGAGTAGTTCTACCTGATCTTCAGGTGGCAAGGTTGTGAAAGTCAATAACAGTTAATGGTAAGACGATTCCTAGCAAATCTACTGCACTACAATAATGGCTAAAATCAAAGGACATCTGGTGCTGACATTTCAACCTCCTTATGAATATTTATGTTTTTAGAAACTTACAATATATGGTAGGTACAATGATGTCACTTTCCATCTCACTGATAGAGTTCTTCACTAAGCAACTGTAATTCCCAATATCTTCTTTGGTTACTGGAGCAATATGAAAGGTATTATTTTGGGGAGAAAAAGAGTTGGTGGAGCTAGTGTGGACAGGTCTTCCATCTTTAAGCCATTGGTAAACCAGTCGGGTTCCCCTTTCAACTAGACATGTCAGCGTAATGTTCCCCACATATTCCACAGCCCCAGAAGTAGGCTGAGTCTGCACCACTGGTTTTGTAACAAGATCTGCAATACCAAAACAGATAGAATGACTTTTAGCCACATGGAATTATAGTAAAATTCTATAAAACCTTTCAAACATTAAATCTTTTTAAAAATTTTATTTACTTATTATTGATTAGAAACTGAAATTGAGCGGGAAGCAGGAAATAGCGAGGGGGAGAGAAAGAGACAGATCTCTGCAGCACATACTACACTTGTGAAGCTTTCCTCCTATAGGTGGGGCTCAGGGGCTTTAACCCAGATCCTTGTGCATTGTAATATGTGCACTCAACCAGGTGTGGCACTATCCGATCCCTCGATCATTAAATTTTGAGGGAAATTATTCCAAATTTTTATGCTTTGTAAATAAAACTGTTCAGGTAACAAAGAAGTCATGCCAAAGGTAAAATGATAGATAGAACAATATCATTTATAGAGAGGATACCTAAATTCTGGAGCTTATTTTTTCAAGGATTTTCTAATGAAAATTTTTAAAAAGTTATAATTAAAATTAATTAAGAGTTAAAATGTTTAATGTATAGTTGATATAGTTAATGAAAGAAAATGCCAATTTCCCGACATCCTGTTCATTATGCTTTATCCAACTGCCCAAAGACACATCTGCACAAGCAGTGCAAAAATCCCCTTTCTTGATTTGTTCTAATGTCCCAAGTGACAGTGGTAGATGTGATTAAGTCAAATTTCAACTCAACTTTTGAAAAATATAAAGTTTAAAATATGTTATATTTGTAGGAACTGAGGAAATATATCACTTTTTCTTCCATATGTGAACTAATTTCATGCTTTCATTACATTTGCCACAACATTATGTCAGTCATTTTAACACATCAAAGAATACATTTCAACATTGAATTGATCTGGAAATAGGATAATATAATACTGAGATTATAATACCTCAGAGATATAAAAGACAAATTCCAATAGAAATTCCTGTAGGGGGAGCTGGGCAGTGATGCAGCGGGTTAAGCGCAGGTGACACAAAGCACAAGGACTGGAGTAAGGATCCTGGTTCGAGCACCTGGCTCCCCACCTGCAGGGGAGTCGCTTCACAGGCGGTGAAGCAGGTCTGCAGGTGTCTATCTTTCTCTCCCCCTCTCTGTCATCCCCTCCTCTCTCCATTTCTCTCTGTCCTATCCAACAACGACAGCAATAACAGCAACAATAACAACAACAATGACGATAAGCAACAAGGGCAACAAAAAGGGGGAAAAATTCCTATAGGAACATCAGACCATAGAAAATTAGGGTTTTTTCATAAATCTGGTACATAATAAGCACATAATTATGTTTTGTCAAATAAACATGTATCCAAGAATTAAGTATTTCTGTTTTAACTCTATAACAGTTGGATAGGGGTGGGAATTATGTAAGAATCCACAGCCATTTCCAGCATCCTTCATTGAAAGTTCTCCATTCTGTCTGATAAAGAAAAGTGGTTTGCCTCGAGTTATATTATAGTTTTTGGAGTAATGAGGAAGGTTCTAAGTCTCACAATGTTTTTCTCTAGAAATTTGGAGGAAGATGAAATCCATGTGCGATTACAGGACACAGAGAGAGTAGAATGCTATATAAGTAACAAATGATTAGCTCTAATTTTTAGATTTCAACTTTTTACGGAGATCTTATCTGGGGTTGATGCATCTTCTCAGAAAGATTTTTTTTCTTATACTCACAATTGTGGAAAATGTGCATTAGGGGACAAATAGAAATAATTCTTCAGCCAGAGAATGCAAGAGAAAATGAAAAATCAGGAAAAGGGAGATAGAAGGTAACTTGTTAGAGTTCTGAGTAGTTGTGAAGCCTCTAGCATTTCTGAAGACAGGTGCAATCAGATGGCTTGCCCATTTGACTTATTATTATTATTATTATTTTGCCTCCAGGATTATCACTGAGGCTCAGTTTCTGCACTACAAATTCACTGCTCCTGGAAGCCATTTTTTCTATTTTGTTGTCCTTGTTATTGCTGTTGTTGGATAGGACAAAAAGAAATTGAGAGAGGAGGGGAAGACAGAGAGGGGGAGAGAAAGACACCTACAGACCTGCTTCACCACTTGTGAAGTGACCCCCCCCCCTGCAGGTGGGGAGCCAGGGGCTTCAATTAGGATCCTTATGCTGGTCCTTGCTTTTTGCGCCATGTGCACTTACCCAGCTGTAATACTGCCTGGCACCCTGCCTTAATTTTTTATCTTCCCTGGAAAGAACAAAGAATTTGAAATAGCTTTTGTTCATGCAATCATAATTTAAAAAAAAAAGTATTACATTTATTATGTGGGAAACTAGGCAGTGGTGCACCTGGTAGAACACAAACATTATTGTTTGTTACATAGGGAGAACTTGCTTTCATGCATGAGTGTGTATACAAATATAGATATAGGATAAGTTAAATAGGTTATATTTAATTATGGTCTTAATGAAAAGAATCACTCATTAGATAGGCTCTGGTGCCATTCATCTTACATCTTGCTTGTAATAGTTTGATTTTGATGTGGAAGATTTCCAAAATTTTATGCACAGGCCCTCAACTATTAAAGCTATTTGGTTTAATTAAAGCCAAGCATGTTACACATGAACAAATAATGGATATTCTAAAGAGTTTTACAGAGAGATTGAATACTATCCAGTTGAATTTCATAATATTTTTCTCGAGAATGTCCTCCTTTATGCACCCAAAGTTGCTCTCTGGGCATCTACTTTGATTGCCTGTCTTTGCTCCTTTGCAGTTGCTCCAGTCTACACTCATTTACTCAATGCAAATTTACTGTGCATAGCTAGTGGCCAACAACAGGTGTAGGGCATTTAAGATAAAGAAATAAAAACACAAAGCCCCTGCTTCAGTTGATATTGTATTTTAGACCAGGAAGAACAAAAATAAGTGAGTGAATGTGTAATAAATTAAACCAATTTAAAAAATATATATGTAATGCATCTAGGAGGAAATTAGCACTATAAAAGAGAATAAAGGAGGACTAAGAGAGTAATGCGTGTATTCAGGGATGTGAGGCTATACTTTCATAAGGTGATAGAAAAAGGTCTTGGGAGTCGCGTGGTAGCAGCGACTCCCCTACAGATGGGGAGCTGGGGGTTTGAACCAGGATCCTCAAGCCTTGCGCTTTGCGCCACATGCGCTTAACCCATCTGTAGGGGAGTCGCTTCACCGGTGGTGAAGCAGGTCTGTAGGTGTCTATCTTTCTCTCCCCTTCTGTCTTCCCCTCCTCTCTCCATTTCTCTCTGTCCTATCCAACAACGACAACATCAACAACAATAACTACAACAACAATAAAAACCAACAAGGGCAACAAAAGGAAAAATAAATAAATAAATAAATAAATAAATAAATAAATAAATAAATAAATAAAACATATTTAAAAAATAAAAAGAAAAAGGTCTTGTGGATGGGGATAGATCACATAACGGTTATGCAAAGAAATTCTCACCCCTGAGGTTCCAAGTTTCCTGGTTCAATCCCCCGTAACACCATAAGCCAGAATTGATCAGTGCTCTGTTAAAAGATAGACAGACAGACAGACAGACAGACAGACAGACAGACAGAAGAAGAAGAAGAAGGAGGAGGAAGAGGAGGAGGAGGAGAAAGAAAGAAAGAAAGAAAGAAAGAAAGAAAGAAAGAAAGAAAGAAAGAAAGAGGTCTTGTACTGAAAGTGAAATTTTGGTTGAGAACTAAAACTAATTAGGGAGAGAAACCTGCTAATATTTAGGAATAGTGTATATGAAGACACACTGTTCCCAAATATTCACTGAGATGTGAATGTTCTGCATGTTTTCTGTGATCCCAGAATTTGTGCTCAGACCTATAGAGATGCAGACATTACATAGGCTCCTGTGCTGATCATATCGATGGGGTTTACAGTCAACAATATTTATATACTTTCCCCGTATTTGGGAGCTACTCTTCCCTGATCCAGCTTGCTCGTCCCTTTTTCCAACTATGATACCATCTCCCCAGACACTAACCTGAGTCTACCTGCATATTAGCTGTCAGAATCAGTCAAAAAACTAGTAAAATCATGGATCCCTTGGAATATACCTAAAATAGATATATTAGCTTTTTCTTTTTTTTAATTTCTATTTATTTATTTATGAGAAATATAGGAGGAGAGAAAGAACCAGACATCACTCTGGTACATGTGTTGCCAGGGACTGAACTCAGGACCTCATGCTTGAAAATCCAGTGCCCCCATATACTGCACCACTTCCCAGACCACAACCTACTAGCTCTTTCCAAAATGGAAACCCCAAATCTTCATCTGAAATATTCTGTCTGGCCTTTATGTTCATGATTAGTCAACAATTTGTTCTGTTTTATATCTTAACTCCTTTCCAGGCACGAAGTTCCAGATGTTACCATGATGTCAACCTGACTTCCCTGGGCAGATGACCCACCAATGTGTCCTGGAGCCCTGCCTCCCCTGATCCCTGCCCCACTAGGGAAAGAGACAGGCTAGGAGTATGGATCGACCTACCAATACCCATGTTCAGCAGGGACACAATTACAGAAGCCAGACCTTCCACCTTCTGCACCCCATAATGATCCTATGTTCATACTCCCAGAGGGATAAAGAGTAGGGAAGCTATCAAGGGAGGCGATTGGATATGTAGCTTTGGGGGTGGGAATTGTGTGGAAATGTACCTCTCTAACCCTATAGTCTAGTCAATATTTCCATTTTATAAACAAAAGTTAAAAAAAGAGCAAGGATATCAGTGGGGTCAAAATGGAGTGAACAAGAGGAAGAGAGAGGAAATTAAATCAGATTAGTATTGGGTATGTAGAGAGATCATGTGCCTTGTATATCATTGTTTGCCTTTAATTCTGATTAGAATAGCTATGGGAGGATTTTAAACTGCAGGAGGTAGAAATAGAAGCAGGGGGCAGGGGACAGACTATTAGGAGACCAGAAGGGATGGTGGGGTGGAGAAGGGAGGAAGTAGAGGTAGTGAGAAATTATTGAACTGGTAATGCTGACAGCTTTAATGTGTACACTGATTGTGGTATATGCAGTGGGGAGGAATAATGACAACAAGGTTTTGACACAAGTGATTGATGAAATAAAGGTGGGACTTAGTAAAATGGAGGGATGATGTTAAACATAAATTTAAAGGGAAAAAATTACATGTTGGACTTTAGATATAGTCTATATATGGTAGACCATAATTTACATATTTCAATAAGGAAAATAAATGTGTGAAAGCTCATTGACTCCCCTCCCATCAGAGAGTATTTCCAGTAACTTCTATTGTTCTTTAAATATGGTCCACGACCAAGTTTTATCCTTCTTTTAGAGAGCTACCTAGGGAATGACTCCGAGAGGATGGACATTATCACTTCCCCTGTATCCTGCAGGTAGCTGGAACAGAGGTCAGATACCAGGATGTCTACATCCTGTATGGATATTGCCCTTTCAACATGACTGCTAAGGCCATAAAATGCAGACGAATGCAGATGTACTCACCTGAAGACACTAGCTAGCTAAAGTTAATTCCATCAGGGTCCTGCTTTAGCATCCCCTGAATCTGCTATAAAAGTTGGAAGCTGGGAAAACTTTGGATCCTCTCTCTAAAGCATGTATTTCCCTCTCCTCTCCTCCCCTCCCCTCCTCTCTTTCTCCTTCATCTCCCCTCTTCCCCTCCCCTCCCCTCCTTCCGCTTCCTCTCCCCTCCTCTCTCTCCTCTTCTCCTCCCTTCCTCACTCTCTTCTCTCCTCTCCCCTCCTCTCTCTCCTCTTCTCTCTTCTCCCCTCCTCACTCTCCTCTTCTCTCCTCTCCCCTCTTCTCTCTCCTCTTCTCTCCTCTCCTCTCCTCTCCTCTCCTCTCCTCTCCTCTCCTCTTCTCTTCTTTTCTTTTTATTACCACCAGTGTTATCACTGGGGCTTATTGCTTGCACTACAAATCCTCTGGCGGCCATTTGTTTCCCTAATAATAATAATAACTAAATAACTGTTATTATTATTATTATTATTATTATTATTATTATTATTATTACACTAGAACACTGCTCAGCTCTGGCTTATGAGTATGTGGGGGATTGAAGCTGGGACCTTAAAGCCTCGTGAGAATCTGTTTGTATAACCATTATGCTCTTTCTTTCCTCCTTTCTTTTTCCTTTTCTATTTGCACTAGATTGGACAGATAGAAACTGAGAGGGGAGGGGGAGATAGAGAGAAAGAGAGAAAGAGAGAACGAACTGCAAATCTGCTTTACTATTGGTAAAGCGTCCTCCCTGTAAACAGGGAGTGAAGCTCAATCTGGGTCCTTGAGCAGGTCCTTAACCAGGTGCACCACCACCCACTGCATTGCCCCACCCTCTTATTTTTGTATCCCTCCATGTAGACTGTCTAGAGTCCTACCAGCAGAATTTAAAAGGGGACTTCTATGTCTTCTGTTCTGTTCCCTGAACCACTTCTCCAATGTACCAACACCAAAAAACTACATAATACAAAAATAGGACTCTGTAGGAAGCATTTGGATACTGAGGGGAAAAATATAGACATATTAAATTTCATTACATTAGAAAACTTACAAGGGGCCGGTAGTGGTGCACCTGGTTGAGCGCACATATTACAATGCGCAAGGACCCAGGTTTGAGTCCCTGGTCCCCACCTGCAGGAGAAAAACTTCACAAATGGTAAAGCAGTACTGCAAGTGTCTCTCTGTCTCTCTTCCTCTCGATTCCCCCCTTCCCTCTTGATTTCTAGCTGTCTCTATCCAACAAATGAATAAAGATAATTTTTTTTAAAAAAGAAAACTTACAGGCAAATAGATTTTATTTATTACTTGACTACCTTTATTGGGTGCTAAGCATATTCTGTACATGCAAGTCTTACTTAAACCTTAGAAAACCTTGTAAGGTTGATAATGCTATTTATGAAACAGACATTGAGGACCTGAGGCTTAATGCATTTCCCCCCAAAGCTACAGGTCCAGGATCTAACACCCAGGTAATCTAATCTCCTGAGTTGCTAGCTATCATGCTACCTACAGACCCATTATACTTCCAGTGGACTTACCATCGACAGTGACTTGTATCTTCTGACTAGCTGAGAAAGTTCCATTCCCCTGAATGTTGACCTTCACAATATAATTGCCTTCATCAGTGAACTGCAGTGGGTTGATGAGCAGAGACGCATTAGGTGGCATCATGGTGAACTTGTGCTGATATTCCAAGTCAGGAACCACGGATTTGTTCACAGAGCCCAATAAGTATTTGGGCATTGTGTGGGGCCTCTCAAATAGCCATATGATCTGGATGTCTGATGCTCGCGTATGGAATCCATAGTGCACAGGGAGGTAGAGAGCTTGGCCCCTGATGCCATGAATAGTGTGTGATGGCACTGCTACTTTCAGGCCTGAGCAAAAACCTGCTACAGAGGAAAAGAAAGCTGTAAAAACCCTGAGCCACATTTCATAATCAGAAGGGGCAATGCAGAGAGAACTCCGTCAAACAATAATCTTTTTCAAAGGAAAGAGACTTCTAGGTACTGACTATTCTAGTACTGACTACCCACAGAGGTAAATATTTGTCTATGAAACCTTCTGCCTCAAAAAAAAAAAAACTCCACCCAAAGATGATGTGGATTCTTTAAAGGCATGACTTCTTTTTAAGGCATATTGAAAATGAAAAGCAGAAGTTATTATCTATGGCTGTTAATGGGTAATAGGAAAAGGAGATCTAGGAGATTTTAGTTCTAAAGTCCATTTAAACCTTTTAATACATTTGAAGTGGTGGTTGTATTAATGTTCAAGTCATATCATATCCTAATCAAATTATTTGTTTGTGGACTATTTCCTCCCAAAGAATCTTATTATATAGTTTTCTAAAACATCTTAGTAGTCCATGATTGGAAATTTTTCCCTTCAAGCCCAATACAAATATCCTAAGGAGAATGCTATTAAACCTTTACCAGATATGATAAACCATTCATGCCAGAATAAGAAATATGGTTAGTATCCTATAGTCTTGTCAATATTTCCATTTTATAAATGAAAATTTAAAAAAATATGTTTAGTGTGTTGAAGAAACAGCAAGAGGCAGGAGCAGAGTGGAAAATGAGGTGAATGGTAAGGCATGGGGTCAGTAAGGTGCCCAGGGTCACATCAGGCCTTATTTTAAGATTATGGCAAAGAAGGAGCCAGGTGGTGATACATCTACAAGAGAACATAGATTACAATGTGCAAGGATCCAGGTTCAAGATCCCAGTCCCCACCTGCGGGGGTGGGGGGAATGCTTCACAAGCAGTGAAGCAGTGTTGCAGGTGTCTCACTTTCCCTAACTTCTCTCCCCTTTCAATTTCTCTCGATCTCCATTAAAAAATTTAAATAAGTTAAAATAAAGTTTAAAGAGCAAAAACATTTAAAAATCTTATGGCAAAGACTGAAAATTTAACTGAGTGAGATGGGGATGCAGCTGGAATTTAGTGAACAGAGTCAGAATAAGATATTTTCTATTTTTCAGTGTGTTGGCACTTACTGTGAGAGTAGCCTAAAATAGGAGCAAGAGCCCAATCAGAAGATTAGAGAGTTCACTTAGAAGGTGGTAGGAGGTGACTGCAGTGATATCGGTGAGAATAGTGGGAAGAAAACTGGTAGAGCCTCTCTGGAAGACTGTAAGAGGGTCCAAAACAAACAAACAAATAAACAAAACGAACTACCTCATGATCCAGCAATACCATTCTTCGGTATTTATCCAGAGGATATGCACTCACCCAAAGGGACATATGGACTCTTTATATTCATAGCAGCTTTATTCACCATGTCCAAATATTGGAAGCAGCCTAAATGTGCATCATCAGATGACTGGCTAGTGAACTTATGGGATATATAGTCCATGGAATACTACTCTACAAACAAAAAAAGATGATTTTGTGTTATTTAGGACAAAATGGATGGAATTAGAGGTGATTTTGCTTAACAAAATAAGTAAAGAGATGAAAGAAAACTACCAGATGGTTTAACTCATATGTAGAATCTAGAGAACTGATACAATGAACTTGAAAGAAAACAAAAACAAAACAAAACAAACAAAACCAAACTAGAAGAAAGCTTGCTGTTTCTAAGACTTGAGATAACTGAGGTGGTTATCTTTGGGAGGTACGAGGGTGGGAATACAGAACTTCGGTGGTGGCTGTGGTGTGGAACTATACACTGCAATCTCACAATCTTATAGCCTACACAAAAAAAATTATATTAAAAATAAAAATAAATTATGAAGTAAAAAAGACTGACAGTAGCGTAAATGTCTTCTACAGATAACTAGTTAAAGTTGTTATGGGCTATACATTCCATGAAATATTACTTTTTGGGAGGTGGGGAGGAAAGGTGACTTTTGTGTCTTTCAGGACAAAGTGGACAGAAAAGGTGATTATACTTTGTGAAATAAGAGATGAAAAATAATTTCTGGGTGGTTTCACTCATATGTGAAATCTAGAAAACAGGAATATATGACCCTAAAAAAAAAAAACAGACTTTAAGACTTTGTGAGAACTACGGTAGTTACCATTGTGAGGATGATGGCACAGAATTTTGGTGGTAGATAAAGTATGGAACTATACCCTGTAGCCTTACAATCTAGTATTATTCATAGGAAAAAAATAAAGAAAAAGAAAAAATATAGGTAAGAGATGATTGTGCTAGGACTATTTATTTATTTGTTATGCTTCATATTGAGGAAGTAAAAACTAAATTGTGAGGAAAAGTTATGGTGGCTCAGAGGATTTATTCACACTAGACTTAGGAAATAAAACATTCAAGAATGATTCCAAGGATGTTGACCTGATCAACCGGAAGAATGAAGTTGTCTTTTAGTAACAAGATAACTAATACATTATACATGGGTGAGACTATGACCAGAATAGTTTTATTTTTTGCTTTTAAAAAAAATTATCTTTATTTACTTATCGGATAGAAATCGAGAGGGAAGGGGATGATAGAGAGGGAGAGAGAGAGAGAGACGCCTGCAGCCCGGATTCACAGCTTGTGAAGCTTTCCCACTGCAGGTGGGGACCAGGGGCTTGAACCCGGGTCCTTGCACACTGTAATGTGTGTGCTTAACCAGGTGTGCCACCGCCTGACCCAGATGTTTTTTATATAGTGGGTAAGGTAAGGTCAGGAGTGACTAGTTCATTTTAGATGCCCATTAGACATCTAAGAAGCAAAAATGAAAGTATATCTTGGGTGTGAATATTTGAATATATAAAGTGGGTTTCAGAAAGAAAGAAGAGCCTGGAGTGCCTACAGAGCACACAGGGCTATGCCCAGTGCATAGCCCTGGTTCCAGGCCTCCTGTTTGTATATAGGTTGTTTGAGCACATATGCTCACAGTGTTCATCTATAGGTTTTTCTAGTTTGGGGCACCTGTACATTAACTCATCTTTATCTTGAAGCATAAAATATTTCTTTATGTTTTTATTTTATTTCTTTTTTGCTTTCCCCACTTTTGTTGCCCTTGTTGTTTTATTGTTGTTGTAGTTATTACTGTTGTTGTTATTGATGTCATCGTTGTTGGATAGGACAGAGAGAAATGGAGAAAGGAGGGGAAGACAGAGAGGGGGAGAGAAAGATAGAGACTCGCAGACCCACATCAATGCCTGTGAAGCAACCCCCCTGCAGGTGGGGAGCCAGGGGCTGGAACCCGAATCCTTCCGGTCCTTGCACTTCATGCCACCTGCGCTTAACCTGCTGCACTACTGCCAGAACGCCCAAATATTGTTTTATTTTTATCAAACATTTATATTTAGTTGTTATTGGATAGAGACAGAGAAAAATTGAGACGGGAGGGGGAGGTAGAGAGGGAGAGAGATAGAGAGATACCTGTAGCTCTGCTTCACCACTTCTGAAGCTTTCCCCCTATAGGTGGAGACCAGGGGCTTGAGCCTGGGTCCTTGTGCACTGTAATGTGAGCGCTTAACCAGGTGCGCCACCTCCTGGCCCCTATCAAACATTTAGATATACTTCCTTTTCCTTGTTTATTTACTGCCACCAGATTGTTGCTGGGGTTCAGTGCCTATACTATGCCACTACTCCTGGCAGTCATATCTTTCTTTCCTTTTTGATAGAATGTGAGAGACTGATAGAGAGATAGATAAAAGGGGCACCTACAACAGTGCTACCTTTCATGTGATGCTTTCTCCTATAGGCTGGGGTTAAGGTCTCAAACTCAGCATAACATGTGCACTCTAGCTGGTGTACCACTGCCTGGCACCTCATATATATTTAAATATGTTAACTCCTTTTTTATTTTTTATTATCTTTATGTATTGGATAGAGACTGCCTGAAATCAGGAGGGAAGGAGAGATAGAGAAGGAGAGAGACAGAGAGATACCTGCAGCACTGCCTCACCACTTAACAAAGCTTTCCCCCTGAAGGTGGGGAATGGGGGCTCGAACCCATGTCTTTGTGCATTGTAACATATGTACTCAGCCAGATGTGCCAATTAATGAGACTTAAGACTCCCTTATAGGCTACCACATTGCTTATATCCTAATTACATGCTTTCTGCTTCACTCTTCATTTAAAAGGGAACACTATGGCATCTACATCATGTGAACAGTTGAAATAGTGGAAAAGACTATGTAAACAATTAAATGTGAATCATTTTGAACAGAGAAGGACAAATGAAATAATAGAAAATTGGAGAGATATCAGGAATGTCATCATAAGCACTTTTGTGGACCTCTCCACGACCTTGACCTCACTGTAGAGCAATAATGGTAGGGACAGTCCCACTCTCTAAAGGGAGAGAAACTCAGAGGTTACACAGGCTCTTTGGCTAAATACGAAGCAATATGGGCCCTAGGTCAGATCAGTGGGCTTTACAGTTAATGATATTTATATACTTTCCTCATGTTTAGGAGCTACTTGCTCCCCTAATCCAGCTTTCTACCCTATTATCAACTCTAACACCATCTTCCCAGGCAGTACCTTTAGCCTACCTGCATGTTAGCTATTGGGCTCAGGCAAAAATTATAAAAGTCATGGGCCACATGAAACATACCTAAAGTAGACTTCCTAGCTTCTTCCCACATGAAGGCTCTTAGTTGCATTTGCTGTATTCCTAATTTTGGGTTCCTGTTTATTTAACAGTTTGCTTTATATCTTACCACCTTCCAGTCACCAAGTTTCAGATGCTACCATAATGCCATCCTAACCTCCCTGGGCAACCCCATAAGTCCTGGAACCACACCTCTCTAAAGCCCTTAACTACTAAGGAAAAATAAAATCAGTCTTGGGGTATGGATTGACCAATAAACGCACAAGTCCTTTAGAGAAGCAATTACAAAAGCCAGATCTACCATTTTCTGCACCCCACAAAGAATTTTGCTTCATATTCTCAGAGAAGGATAAAGAATAGAGATGCTTCCAACCAAGGGGCATGGGACTCTGGTGGTGGGGACTGTGTAGAATTGTACCCCTGTTATTTTACAATCTTGTTAATCATTACTATATCACTAGTAAAAATTAAAAAAAGAAAATTGAAGAGAATGCATATAAGCAAGACTTTAGGGAGTTTGGCTATAAAGAGAAAAAGAAGGTCTTTTTATCTTTTCTTCGGAGGGTTGATGAACAGCTTGTTTATTGCTATTGAAAATTATCCACTAGTAAGAGTAATGTTGATGAGGGAGAACAGAGAAAGAAAGAAGAAATAAAATGCTTGAGTAGGTATTCATACTCTTTGATTGCTTCCTCAGAGGGAGTAGATCTTTAAGTTTTACTAAAGACATGTTATCAAAGGTTATCAATATTAAGAAGAATTGACATGTGGGGGAAGGTTCAGGTCCTGGAACATGTTGGCAGAAGAGGACTTAGTGGAGGTTGTATTGTTATGTGGAAAACTGGGAAATGTTATGCATGTACGGACTATTACATTTTATAGTTGACTGTAAATCATTAATCCCCCAATAAAGAAATTTTAAAAAGAATAGATAATAATTTATTTATAATAATAATTTATAATAATAATTTATATAATAATTTATTTGGAGAAACTGAAAATGTAGCCTACTCACATAATGGGCTGAGTTCTACAATCAGTGAACTTCCTATTTGTTTTCCAGAGTAGAGGTGGGAGCAAAAGTTTCCATGGTTGGGTTTTGGACTAGCTGTTAGTAAAAAGTGAGCTCCTGGGATCCAACGGAAAGCTAAACAACTTAGAAGGTACTAAGAAGAATATCAGAGTCAGGTTAGAGAGAAAAGAGATTTCTAGATGCTTAAGTGAACTGATCACATGGACTGAAAATTAGGTCACAATATAGGAAAAGCAAACTCATGTCAGTCTCCTTGGGTTCTGTGTACATCTGTGATTGACTTGTTTCATTCTCTGAAAGTGGACTCTACGTGCAAATCCATTTAGTAATCTGGTCCCTAATGATAGGGTCACAAATTATTTGCTTTTTTTTGCAGGGATGGGAGGCAAGTGCAAAAATGTTACATCCATAGTTGTTGGTTGTTCAAAGAGTAGATAGGGTTGACATTCCATGCCTGATGTCTCTGGACACAGTCTGAAGTGAAGCATGCTGAGGTGGTACTCATTGCATTGATTACACTGAGATCAGCAGATGCAATATCATTTGGTATGAATTGAGAGAAGCATGTAGGAAAGTGAACCCCACCCTAGAGGTTCCAGGACTGGGGGAAATACAGGCTCTACAGAGGAAGTAGGAGGTTCCTCCTGTCTTAGGGTTTAAGAAGGCAATAGATAGTTATTGCTATAATCACATTATTTGGCAATTGGGTTAACTTTGAAAACTCCCTCTGTTAGGATTTTCTTTATCATACACAACATCACCATAATTTATGTCCTTTGAAATTATTTGTATATAGCTGTGCCACCAGTTGCTTCTGTTTTCCCTGGTTTAAGCTTTTAAGAGAGTCAACATATCAAAGACTCAGCCTATGTTCTATACATTAAAAAGTATGAGACATTCAATCAATTTTTCCCCTCTCATATTAGTGATTTATATGAGTATAAATTAATAGGACTGTACATAAATACCATTCCCACCACCAAAAGATAGTGTTTCATCCCATCCTTTCCCCTACCCCTTCACCCCCCCCCCCCAGTGAAGCCAAACATTCATCCTTACCCTCAACCCATTACTAGAGTAAGACTTTTCCTTTCATAGGATTCCCTAATTCCATTTCAGGTGGTTCACTTCCTAACAAAGTCCCAAAACCTAGATATAGACGAGGTCCCATGAGATAGAGCATATGTTCACAGGTATCCATAAATTGGGACAAAATATATACCTGAAAGCAAAAGTACACAATAGTCTACAGTGAGTCAGTATAAAAGTTCATAATGAAATACTGTCTACTTAGACTTAAATATCCTCCTCACCTACTTCCTATTACATTTCCCTCAGTCACTCCAAAGCTAACCTTATCAAAGCAAGGACTGCAAAAGCTTAGTAAGAGCAAGAGACTGGCATACATTAATGATGATGACTCTTTAGTCACTATCAGGCCACCCCTAAGCTGGGGCCCTAATTGGGAAGTCCTGAGATTCCCAAACAAACTTGATGGGCCTAGATCTCCCTCGAATAAACCCCTCTCCCCATTGTTACCAGTCATCTCTTATAGGAACAACACACTAGACCCCTTTGTGGGCCCCCATAGGACCTTGCCCTCAACTTGGATCAATAGTGGTAAAGAATGTTCCATCCTCTGAAGAGAGGCTGGACAACATACTCTATGCTACACCTGAGGAAGATGGGTCCTGAAATTGGGACAGCTTGGAATGTTCATACTGATGACCACAGAATGTGAGCTCAGATCTACAGGGATGCAGAGGTCACATAGGCTCCTAAGCAGAATATGGGCCCCAGATCAGACCAAATCGATAGGGTTTATAGTCAACAGTATTTATACACGTTTCCCATATCTGGGAGCTACTCTCTTTCCTGATCCAGTTTTCTGGTCCTTTTTCCAGCCATGACATCATCTCCCCAGACAATAACTTGGACCCACCTGCATATCAGATGTCAGGCTCAAAAATAAAAAACTAGTATAGTCATGGGCGCTTTGGAATATAACTAAAATAGCTTACTAGCTAACTACAAAACTGAGACCACTCAACTCTTCATCTGAACCATTCCAGCCTTTAGGTTCATGACTAGTCAACAATTTATTTGGCTCTATATGTTAACTCTCTTTTCAGCCACCAGGTTCCAGATGCTAACATGACGCCAAACAGACTTCCCTGAACAGACAATCTTACCAATGTGTCCTGGAGCTCTGCTTCCCCAGAGCCCCACCCCACTAGGGAAAGAGAGACAGGCTGGGAGTATGAATTGACCTGTCAACACCCATGTTCAGCTGGGAAGCAATTACAGAAGCCAGAACTTCCACCTTCTGCACCCCATAATGAGCCTGGGTTCATACTCCCAGAGAGATAAAGAATAGGGAAGCCATCAGGGGAGGGGACAGGATACAGAGTTCTGGTGGTGGGAACTGTGTGGAGTTGTATCCCTCTTATCCTATAGTTTTGTCAGTATTTCATTTCTGTAAATAAAAATAAATATATAAATAAGAAAGAGTAGATAAAGTGGATTACTGATATGGAATAGTAGGGTTTTTTGTTTTGTTTTGTTTTTTTTAATTGTTTGTTTTGGCTCTAGGGTTATTGCTGGGGGTGGGTGCCTGCACTTGTACAAATCCACTGCTCCTGACAGCCTTTTTTTTTTTTTCTATTTTGTTGTTGTTATTGTTGTTGGATAGGAAAGAGAGAAATCGAGAGAGTAAGGGAAGACAGAAAGGGAGAGAGAAAGATGGTCACCTGCAGACCTGCTTCACAGCTTATGAAATGACCTCCCTGAAGGTGGGGAACCAGGATTCTTACTGGGGTCCTTGAGTTTCCGGCCATGCGCACTAAACCCAGTGAGCTACTGCCCAGCCCCTTGGAATGGAAGTTTCTCTCAGAGGAAAGGAAGTAAGATGAGAGAAACTAGTAATGTCTAACTTAGGCAAAACCGAGGTTAACAAAAGTAAGTGAAACTACTTAAGTCACTGATTTAGAAAGACATTAGACATTTGACTGGGAAACTGAACAGGAAAATATCGTTTTTAGTATATGTTTTTAAATTTAATTTAATTTAATTTCCCTTTTGTTGCCCTTGTTTATTGTTGTTGTAGTTATTATTGTTGTTGTCATTGTTAGATAGGACAGAGAGAAATGGAGGAGGGGAAGACAGAGAGGGGGAGAGAAAGACAGACACCTGCAGACTTGCTTCACCACCTGTGAAGCAACTCCCCTGCAGGTGGGGAGCTAGGGGCTTGAACTGGGATCCTTACTCTGGTCCTTGTGCTTCGCTCCACATGTGCTTAACCTGCTGCGCTACCGCCCAACTCCCTGTATATGTTTTATGTACACAAAACATAATTTTATGCCTTCATATGCATTCACTGAAATTGGTCATTGAGAGCATCTGACAAGTACTTGGTAAGCAGTAAATATAAACTCCTTTTTAGTACTTATTTCACAAACAAGATATGTTAAGTGTAATTTCAATATATTAAGGCTGCTGCTATTTCCATTTTTACTTGAATGGATATGAAAATATTTATGAAGCTTTTGTGGTTCATTCTTGATTGTGGACTCCTTTCTTGTGTTCCTACCACAACATATAGTAATAAATCCATCACTTGGAGGTATCACTTGTTTTGAAATAAAAGAGTTAAGGGACCTAGTGGCTCAAATTGCTGAGAGAATCCTGTAATTGAAACACTAATAAACTTAAAAATCCACAGAGATGGAAGGTCCTAGCAAAGGACAAGGAGCTGGACTAAAACCCATGTAAGTGATTATAGAAAAGTCACTATCATTCTTTGGGCCTTACTTTTCTCATGTATAGAAAAGATGAGATCTGAAAACTGGGAAATGTTATGCATGTACAAACAATTGTATTTATTGTCGAGTGTAAAACATTAATTCCCCAATAAAGAAATTAAAAAAAAAAAAGATGAGATCTAAAGTGCCCCTATTAAGTTTGCGTTCTTGACAGCTTGAGGTGCTTTTCTTGTGGCAGTTGTTACCCTACTTGAAGGTGAAGGACCCATATTTAATAGAAGGAGAGCCCAAAGAATTTTGAAGTATTGTGTCTAAGGTTTTATTAAGTTGTTAATTCCTGGAATTAACTGAATCAGACCACCACTCTAGTGCATGGGATGCTGGGGATCGAATTCAGGATCTCATGCTTCAAAGTTTAATGCTATATCCATGCCATCACCTCCCAGGTTACAATATATGGATATGTTTTCTTTTTCTTATAGAGACAGAGAAACAGAAAGAATGGTTGGGGAGATAGAGGGAAAGTAAGACACCTTCAATACTTCTCTATCCGTGAGAAGCTTCTCCCTAAAGCTGGGAATTGGGAACTTGAACTTGGATCCTCACACTTGGTAGTATATGCACTCTACAGGGTGGGTCACTGCTTGCCCCCCTGGATATCTTCTAATGAAATAAATGTGTGTATGTTACCAAGAAATCAAGAAGGATGAAGGAAACATCCACATTACTGCCTTGAGAATACTCTTTAAGAAGTTGCATGGTTGCTAACATAAAAGTCAGTAGCTGCCTCTCACAGTGAATAGACGGATTACTAACTTAGCCGCCCATTAAATACAGTCCACCGCTCAATCTAGATACAACAGTGGCATAGAAACAAATAGCCGAGATTTAACTCTGTTCAATCTGGACTTGTTGTTTGAGGAAGTCATTGCAGGAATCCTCATTTATTTTTTTTTAAAGGGGAAGAACTTTTTTGTTGTTGTTGTAGTTGTTATTTAATTCCTCTTTTTGGTAGTTGTGGTTAGAAAAAAGAGAGATTTTACAACACTCTGAAGGTGGAGGTAGTTGGAAGGCACTTTTATTACTATGAAGAACTTGCATGGTTAGAATAGAAATGTTGGTGGTTTGAGATGTTGAATCAAAATGTTGAATCTTAAATAAGGAAAGATTCACTGAGTCTGTGACTAAAGTTATGGGAAGTAAATGTTATCTGATCAAATATTAAATACAATACAAATATTGCAGCCCAGGGAATAATGAAACTTTTAGTAGAAAGTAATATTTTATATGGTACTTATAATAATATCTAGGGAGAGTGAACTATTCTTTCCTACTATCTTAGACACTGTATCACATAATAACTTACAGAATATAGTAGTTAATGATGTAGTTAATACCTCAGAATGCTTGTCATATCAAAAATATGATCGATTATTTGATTTTTTTAAAAACGTCTGCTTTTCTAAACATATATATGATAGTGAGAGATACCACCGCTATTACAACAGCTATTTGCTTAGATCGCCAATGCCATTTTGTTTATGTATTTATTTATTTATTTATTTTTCCTTGTGTTGCCCTTGTTGTTTTATTGTTGTTGTTTAGATGTTGTTCATTGTTGGATAGGAAAAAGAGAAGTGGAGAGAGGAGGGGAAGACAGAGGGGGGAAGAAAGACAGACATCTGCAGATCTGCTTCACCGCTTGTGAAGCCACTCCCCTTCAGGTGGGAAGCCAGGGGCTAGAAGAGGATCCTTAGGCCAGTCCTTGCGCTTTGCACCATGTGTGCTTAACCTGCTGTGCTGCCACCCGACTTCCGCCAATGCCATTTTGATCAGATAAATTAAAGGTAGCATTCGTTGGGGAAACTGACGATCCTTCCTAGCCGACTGAATCCACATGGATCCCAGTCACTTTCAAAGCCAGCAACAAGCAGCTCCTGACAGCTTTCAACCTGACGCTGTTGACTGGCTACGGAAGAAGGGCAAACGCTAGAAGAAGAAAGGTAGCATGCTATAAGAATGTTAGCAAAAAATGAAATTTTCTCTATACAGTATCGCATCTCAGCCACCTAAAAATCCTTTCATATTGCAGGAGACACATGAACCTATTGATATGATGTGATTCTTTTTATTTAGTTATTGTTATAGTTATTATTGTTATTGATGTCGTCATTGTTGGATAGGACTGAGAGAAATCGAGAAAGGAGGGAAGACGTGGCGGGGGCGGGGGGAGGAGAAAGATAGATACCTGCAGATCTGCTTCACAACTTGTGAAGCGACTCCCCTGCAGCTGGGCAGCTGGGGGCTCCAACCCCGACCTTATTCCTGTCCTTCTGCTTTGCGCCACCTGCGCTTAACACGCTGCGCTACCGTCTGACTCCCTTATGTAATTCTTATATGTGGTGAACTCAAGGAGAAAAAGCATATAATTGAATGATTCCACTACATTTTAGGAACACATACTTTGTTACCACTGCTATATTACTCGCTGTAGATGTGGTGAATCCACGCTGTCAAAACAGTAGTTTTAGTAACTTAGCTTAATTTTGAGAGTTTTTCAAGGGCACTTTCCTAGTTTTAAAATAAAATCTAAGGACTAAAATTCATGACTTTAGTGAATCGGAGCTCCAGGACACATTGGTGGGGTCGTCTGTCCAGGGAAGTCTAGTTGGCATCTGGAACCTTGTTGGAACTGGATTGGTTCAATGACTTCCTTGACAAAGCCAGATGAACTGCTAGTGTTATTGAGACAGGGAAATCTCTCTGATACCAGTATGCTGTGAGCCTTTGTGTCATTTAGTGTCTCTTCATGAAGAACCAGAAGAGCAAGTTGCCTCAGTTCCTCCTAGAAAGGAAAGAGCTCTGCTTTAGCATCTGGTGCCACCTTTTCATTTCTTGAATCCTTGGGAATCTCCCACTGTCTCAAGGGCCCTTCTTTACTCTGGCACTTACTTACTTCTTTACTACTTTACTTTTTGACCTGGTGTGAGTTAAGTATCTAGCCATTTGTAGAAGGCATTCGGGCTGCTTAATCTTGCTTTAATTCATCCTGTCTTTATCACACCTATTTACTAATGATTATATTATATTTATCTTTAAAAGCTGCCACATATCCTTTTTTTTATTAAATTTTTTATTTAAGAAAGGATTAATGAACAAAAACATAAGGTAGGAGGGGTACAACTCCGCACAATTCCCACCACCCAATCTCCATAACCCACCCCCTCCCATGATAGCTTTCCCATTCTCTAGCCCTCTGGGAGCATGGACCCAGGGTCGTTGAGGGTTCCAGAACCCTGCCCCACTAAAGAAAGAGAGAGGCAGACTGGGAGTATGGATCGACCAGTCAATGCCCATGTTCAGCGGGGAAGCAATTACAGAAGCCAGACCTTCCACCTTCTGCATCCTACAATGACCTTGGGTCCATACTCCCAGAGGGTTAATGAATAGGAAAGCTATCAATAGAGGGGGTGGGATACAGAGATCTGGTGGTGGGAACTGTGTGGAGTTGTACCCCTCTTATCCTATGATTTTGTCATTTTTTTCTTTTTATAAAAATAAATAAACAAATGAATGAATGAAAAATAAAAAAATAAAATAAAATTCATGACTTTAAAAAGTCAACCTCTGTCTGGACAAATAAACCTTAAGAAAACAAATGATATGAAATTTTATGACAGTTCAATTTCATTTTAATAATCCAGATGATTAGATTTAAACAAATGTTCAAAGTAATTAGATTCACTAGCACTTTAAACACAAAATCCAGACTCTTCAAAAAAAAAAAGCCACTATCATTTCTTCATGCAAATAGCAAAACAGAAGAAAAAGCAATATGAAAATTAATCCCTTTCACAAAAACAGCAAAAACAATTAGGTATTTAGGAATAAATTCAACATAGAAGGTGAAAGACATGTAAACAAAAATTATTAATCACTACTGAAGGAAATAAAAAGGGACACAAAGCTCCAAAGTTCCAGGTTCAATCCCCTGCACCACTATAAACCAGAGCTAAGCAATGGTAAGGTAAAAAAAAAAAAAATTAGATTAACAAGAAAAGGACACAAAGAAATGGAAGGATAGCCCATGTTCGTAATTTCGGAGAATTAACATTGTTAAAATGACAATCCTTTCCATAGCCATATTCAGGTGTAGTGCAATACTTATACAAGGTCCCACCAAATTTGTTCAGAGGAACAGAACAAAATCCACAAAAGTTTATCTGGAATGAGAAAAGCAGTCCAGAGGGAAAAGAACAAGAATAGAGGCATTTTGGCCTCAAATTAGATTACAGGGCTGTTATAATCAAAACTGCCTGGTAATGGAACAAAAATAAACACACAGACCAGTGAGATAGAATTGAGAGCCACAAAACAAGTTTTTATACCTTCAGTTATCTGTTGACAGGGGATCCCCAAAATATTAAATGGAGAAAGGAGAGTCATTTTAACAAATGGTGTGGAGAAAATTGGGTTAAAACATGGGATGAATGAAACTGAACCACATTTCAATGTATACAAAATCAACTCCAAATGGATCAAATACTTAGACAGAAACCATCAGATACAGAGAAGAAAACATTGTTAGAACATTCCACAATGTTTGTTTCAGAAACATCTTTGAAGAATCAAAGACAAAGAATCAAAAAACAAAAATTAACTAGTAGAACGACATCAAACTAAAACACTTCAGCACAGCCAAAGGAACTACCACCCAAACAGAAAGACACCCTACTGAGTTGGAGATGAGATTTACATGGCATATATTAGACAGAGATCTAATAACCAAAATATATAGAAACCTCACAAAAGTCAGCAACAACAACAACAACAGAAAATAAACCAAACAACCCCATTAAAAAATAGAGAGAGGATATATATAGAATAAACATACCCATCCAAAGAGATCTATGTATACCTATGTTCATAGAAGTACAATTTTGTTTGTTTGTTTGTTTTTGCCTCCAGGGTTATTGCTGGGGCTCAGCACCTGCACCATAAATCCACTGCTCCTGGAGGCCACCCCCCCCTTTTGTTGCCCTTGTTTTTGTAGCCTTGTTGTGGTTATTATTGTTGTTGTTGATGTTGATGTCATTCGTTGTTGGATAGGACAGAGAGAAACGAGAGAGGAGGGGAAGACGGGGGAGGGGGGGTGAAAGACACCTGTAGACTTGCTTCACCACTTGTGAAGCGACTCCCCTGCAGGTGGGGAGCCGGGGGCTCTAACCGGGATCCTTACGCGGGTCGCTGAGCTTTGCGCCCCATGGGCTTAACCTGCTGCACTACCGCCAGTCCCCAGCAGTACAATTTTAATAGCCCAAACTTGGAAGCAACACAGGTGTCCAACAACAGATGAATGGCTAGGAAAGTTGTGGTATATATGCACAGTGGAATAGTACTCAGTTGTTAAGGATAATGAAGTCACCTGAACCCATCTTGGATAGAGTTTGGAGGAATCGTGCTGTGTAAGATAAGTCAAAAAGAGAAGGATGAATATGTGATGATCTCATGTCTAGACAGAACTTGTGTAACAAGGATAGAAAAGGAAAATACAAAATAAAACTTGGACTGGAATTGATGTATTGCACCAAGGCACTCTGGGGAAGGATAGCAGCATGGGGCTTGGGAAGGGGAGGTGCTGTAGTGTCCTTGGTGCATGATGGTGGAAAAGGACTTAAGGTACAGGTGAGAGAGTTTCTGCAGACATCTATCACAGTGAAAAGAAAAATTTTACTTATGTGACAATAAAAGTACTATAAAACATTAGTCCCTCAATAAAATAATAAAAAAAGAAAAGTGAAGATATTCAGAGGACCAACAGATACATGGAAAAAAATGTTCAAAATCACCGATGATCAGAGAAACGCAAGTAAAGACAACCGTGAGATACCACTTTGCACCGGTGAGAATGGCTTACATCAGAAATGTCAGAAATGCCAAATTTTGGCAAGGATGTGGGGAAAAGAAACACATCTACACTGTTGGTGGGAGTGCAGATTGGTTTAGCTCCTGTAGTGTAAAATTTGGAGGTTCCTCAGAACATTATAAATGGCACAGTTCTATGTCCTAACAATTTATCTCCTAGGGATCTATCCAAAAACACCTGTCCAAGTAACCTATGTTCATAGCAGCACAGCTTCTGCACTCCAAAAAGAATTCGATCCATATTCCCATGAGAGGTAGATGATAGGGGAAAATAACCAGAGAGCTCTGAATCTCAGTTCCACCAGGGCATGAAGTATTTGTCACCAGGAACCTTGTTTCTTTTTCTTTATTTTTTAAAAAAAAATATTTTAAATTATCTTTATTTATTTATTGAATACAGACAGCCAGAAATCAAGAGGGAAGGGGGGGTATACAGGAAGCGAGAAAGAGAGACACCTGTAGCATTGCTTTACCACTCATGAAGCTTTTCCCCTGCAGGTGGGGACCAGGGACTTGAACCTGGATCCTTCCGCATTATAATGTGTACTCAACCAGGAAACTTGTTTCTATACTATCACTGAAAAGGAAGCAAGCCTTAAAAACATGAGAGGAAGCCAGGTACTGTTTCTTTTATCTGAAAAAGAAGAGGAAAAAAGGAGAACACTTAGATAGGTATAGAAATAGAAATAGGTATAGAAAGGAAGTAAAAGCAGGACTGTAGGGAAAAAAAGGGCAAAAAATATAGATATTGATGTAGATATATAATTATAAAATCAGCTCATATCTTTGACCTTGCAAGAACTACTGCAGTTTCCAATGAAGGAGAATGGGGACAAAGAACTCTGGTGGCAGAAATGGCATGGGATTATAGCCCTATTATCTTAAAAAATTAACATTAAATCAGTAATAAAAATGAGAAAAAAATCAGGCCTGGAATAGTAGAATGCATGGGATGGACACACACACACACACAATCTGACAAAAATTATAGCAATGAACTATCTCCCCTCTAGAGGCTCTCTTAAATTGTATAATAGTATTGTAAAGGAGTGTTCAGCTTTAATGGACAGTTGAAATCAAACTGTAAAATTTATCTGTATCCAGCAACAAAAAACTTCCTTGACGAGTTTCACAGTATTGAATACAAACATTAGGCTTCACAAAGTGACCTCTAGTTATAGCTTAAAATAGTTGGCATTTACTTCCCCATTATCGTGCACAATATTAGCAAATATAACACAACTATTGTTGACTAAAAATAAACTCTTGCATCATTTGAGAAAATAGAAATTATGAAGTTGAATAGACATGTATTTTTGAGCTCCACACTCATTCTTTTCAGAAAACAAAAACAATATTTAAAAAAACTTTTCACATTATTTATGGTCTGTAAAACAGGTTACTAAGGGAGAAAAGTGCATTTGCATAAGAAAGTCAAATAATAACTGCTCTAACTACATGATTATAACATTTCACAAAAGTATATTTTATCTTACCTGAGTTCTTCAAATTAATTCTTTCTAACTTCTTCATAAAGTCAATTAGCAAATCATAAAAGTATTAATTATGAAGTGACAGCAGTTCTCTTGTTATAAAATTTTAAATAAATGGGGTACTGACATATAGAATACTTTTGAATTTCATTAAAATCCACAAATAAAAAGTCAACAATAATAACCATTTAATTTTTATAAAATTTCAAAAGCTGAAAACCTGTCTGTGATTGTATTTAACAACACAGAGATTGGAACAATCACCACTAAGAGAAACTCAAGCATTTAACAAACTGTTTACAGACTGGACATTTCAAATATGTATGACATAATCAAAATTAGATATACATTTGAATACCAATCACATTTGTAATAAAACTATAACAAAGTTTCCACGAAAACAAGTTTCTAAACCACTGATGAAGGCTAAAACTAAGATTGCCTATTGGACTAGGGAAATAGCATAGTGGTTATGCAAAAAGACTTTCATGCCTGAGGCACCAAAAGTTCCATCCAGGTTCAGTCCCCAGCATCACCATAAGCTAGAACTTGAACAGGAGAAATAACAACAACAAAAACAACAACAATACCTTATGTGGGAGGTAGGTAGCATAATGATTATGCAAAGAGATTCTCATGCCTGAGGCTCCAAAGTCCCAGGTTCAATCTCCCGCACCACTGTAAGCCAGAGCTGATCATTGCTCTGGTGAGAATAATAATAATAGTAATAGTAATAATAATAATATAAATAGATAAAATTGCCTATCTACCTAAATTCTTAAAACTTAAGGAAAAGGGGTCAGGAGATAGTAAGTTGGTTACTCAAACCAAAAGCAACCTAAAAAAACCCTTATTTAGTCAGTTATAATCAAAACACAAAAGCTAGTATGATTTAAAAACTTTTAAAATGATGATGAATAGTAGGAATGTTGGAGAAAAACTACTTCTGAATGTAAGGAAAAGGAAGACAAGAATGAAAAAACATTGAGAGAAAACTGTTTAATTGGACAAGTCATTGGAAAAGAGAAAATCTGCAGACATTTTATAGAAATAATACTTTAAAATATATTTCTCCCTACTTTGTATAAAATATTTTTGTAAGATTGGAAACTCACAGTTTTCCATATTTCATAAGATAGGTAATTTAAAATAAAGATAAGCTAGTAGTTTTCAGCAGTGTCTTTTAATTAATACAATAGCAAAACATTTTTATAAATTATTTCCCACTTAACCATAAGTGGTCACAAATTCAGTGCCTATGCAATATTTAGTGAAAGAAAAATACGTTAAAGGCTATTGAACCTATATGTAAACTCTGTAAAAAGAAGAGACTCATTAGCTATTTAGAATGTGTTAACTTTTTAATGAATTCCTAAGAATAAATATTGCTCTATGAAAACAACAACCATTTATTGAAACTTATTTCTCCTACATGTTCTTGCCTCTCTGCTGGAAGAAAGTGTGTTATTGTTTAAAAGGTCCAGAGCGTCATTTATCTGAGTGAATCTACAGTGTAGAGCAAATATTTACCTTATGCCTACAATTAAAAAAAATATCTAGAGCAAAACTCATACAGTACGTTACCTAAGAGAAGGAGGTATAGTTTGCAACGAAAGACCCCAACTGTGCTGCTGAAGGGCTCCATGAAGGCATCCTGTCCCATGCATGCAGTGCTCTATTCTTGGTGGTAACTTGGTTCATGGACCAGCAGCTGCTGGTTTATTTGCTAGGGAAATTAGCAATGAGGCAACAGACCCTATCCTGCCTTTTGCTTCTGTGATTTGAATACAGAATGAATGTGTATACAAAAGACACAGGACTGGGAACACCTGTTATAGGCGCAGTATGAATACAGGCATATGACTTTCAGAACAGCTTCTTAGTCATTGTCAGTAATTGACAGTATATTTCATGAATTATTCTTAATTATTAGTTATCATATGAAGGAAAGCATCCTTTTGGATGATTACTGAAAAGTAATATGCTGTATGTATGAAAGCATAGAATGTTATTTTCTTAAAAACAAAAGTGCTGGTTCTCTACCATGGAAAACTGTATCATAGTTTCAAAATTATACTTTTTCTAGAAAAAACTAAAGAGTTACATAACCTAATAGATGACCATAAGTAATCATAAAATATCCAAATAGCATGTAAGATTCCTACCAAAGAATCAAAACAGAGCACCTGGATGCCTTTAAAACATTTTTTTTCGATGTCACTTTTCTACTACAAATGTTTGCTATGGTTTTATTGAATCTATGGATCCACAATACTTCTAAAAGTGAACCATCTGTATGTTTCCTAGTGAGGCTGAATCATGAACCGTGACTAATTATAATGACAATCCTGTGCCAACAAGATAATATCTCAGGCTACATTTTTACAGCTGAAGCAGAGAAGTGAACCAGTGGCTCAAAGGTCTTGCTTTCATTGGTGCTTGGGCTATTCCTTTTCAGCCTGACCTTGACACTATTGTGACAGCAGGCAGCCCGGGCACTTCTGTTAAGTTTAAGTTCCCTGTAAGAAGGTTCTAGTTCAATCTTCCATTATAAACAGTAAATAAAAAAATTGCATTAAACCAAGCAAGCAAAGGTCTTTGCAGAAATAATTGTTAATAGTAAAGAGTCAGTGGAGAAGCATAAAGATGAGAGGAAAGCATACCTCTCAAGTATAAAGCTTAAAAAAAAAGAATGATGATTGTTTTGGAATCCAAACTTAAAAACACTTTTCTCACTATGGCTTCCAACTTGTCCAGATATGGTTCTACAGGCAAAGAAAGTGACCGAGAGAAGGAAAAACTGAAGTTTCTTCAGAGGTCACTTGCTGATCCTTTCATGCATCAGAAATATATTAAGCCCCACCCCTCTTCACAGGGGTCATTTGTAAGCCACAACTTTCTCTGTGCTGTCTCTACATCTTGTCCTTATACCTATTAGAGAACTTATCTCATTAACCTTACTTAATTTTATTGAATGTTTACTTTCCCTCTGGGCTCAATATTGAGACAGCGTCTACTCATTTATGGATCCCTACTACCTAGCATAGTATTTAACTACAATCTTCGTTAAGTCATTCTCCTAGAATAAACTCTAAATGCTTCCTGGCCCACACCATCTCATTCTTAGTTGGTGCTCAAGAACATATACATTTTAATATGGGTTGCACAAAACACAGTAAATAAACATTGATTCCCCCAATAAAGAAGTAAAAAAAAAATAACACAGTAAATAAGATGCAACTTCTACAGATAACATATGGAGTTTCCCTCACATTTTTAAAATCATTATTAATCTCCAATGCCTTTTAATACATACTTTTTCCTACATTATTCAAATTCACTATTAGCTTATGATGAAATTTGCTGGTTCCTAGGGGAAGTTGAGAGAAGTGAAAAGACAATGGGAGACTAAGTGATAGCTCACCCAGCAAAAAGTACACTTTACCATACACAGGGATGCTGTTACAACCTTCCATCACCACATGATAGGAACATGCCAATGGGAAACTTCACAAACAGTGGAGTGCTACTGGGTGGTTCCTCTTCACCTCTATCTAGAAGACAGAGAGAGAGAGAGAGAGAGAGAGAGAGAGAGAAGGGGAGGGGAGGGGAGGGGAGGGAAGGGGAGAGGAGGGAACAGAAGGGGAGGGAAGGGAAGGGGAGAGGAAGGGAGGGGAGGGGAGAGAGAGAGAGAGAAAGAGAGTGAGAGAGAAAAAAGAAGAAGAAGAAGAAAGAAGAAAGAAGGAAGAAGAAGAAGAAGAAGAAGAAGAAGAAGAAGAAGAAGAAGAAGAAGGAGAAAGGAAAAGAGGCGCTAGGATCCAATCATGAAGCCCCATCAAGGGTGGTGGTTGTAGTGGTGGAGGGACAATATTTTGACACCAAGGCTACTGCTAGGGCTAGGTGCCTACACAATGACTCCTCCACTCTGTCCACCCCCCACACCTCTCTTTTCCTTTCTTTCATAGAGACAAAAAGAGATTTAGAGGGAGGGTGCATAGAGGAGGAGAGAGGAATGAGAGACACTTGTAGCACTACTTCACTGCTCCAGAGATAAGTGTCCCCTTGCAGGTGGAGACTGGGGACTTACATTTGAGGCCTTGTACATAGTAATTTCTGTTTTTTTTTTTTTAAAGATAGTACATAGTAATTTCTGGGTTTTTAAAACAAGATCAAGTAAGTCTAAATACTTTATTTTTAATATTTATTTATTCCCTTTTGTTGCCCTTGTTTTTTTATTGTTGTAGTTATTATTGTTGTTGTTACTGATGTCGTTATTGCTGGCTAGGACAGAGAGAAATGGAGAGAGGGGGAGAGAAGACACCTGCAGACCTGCTTTATCGATTGTGAAGCAACTCCCCTGCAGGTGGGGAGCCACGGGCTAGAACAGGGATCCTTATGATGGTTCTTGCGCTTCGCACTACGTGTGTTTAACCCGCTGCGCTATTGCCCAACTCTGTTATTTATTTATTTATAATTAATTTTAAATTTTAATTTATTTTTTATTATTGGACAGAGACAGAAAGAAATTGTGAGGGGAGAGGGAGATAGAGAAGGAGAGAGACAGAGAGACACTTGCTGCCCTACTTCACTACTCGTGAAGTTGTCCCGCTGCAGGTGGGGGACCAGGGGCTTGAACCCAAGTCCTTATGCACTGTAATGTGTGCACTTAACCAGCTGTGCCATCATCTGGCCCCTATTTATTTATTTTTGATGAGTGAGTGATTCAGAGAAAAGATATAGAGACAGAGAGGGACCAAGCACAGCTCAGCTCTTATGGTGGTGTTGAGCATTGAACTTGGGATTTCAGAGCCTCAGGCATGAAAGTCATTTTGCATAACCATTATGGGGTCTCCCAGCATTAAAGGTCTAGTTTTAATTCTGAGATTTTTCTTTTGTTATATTTTAAAATACCTTTATTTTTTTATTAGAATAAAGTATTGTGACGTGAATAAATAAAATGCTGAGATAAATCATACTAATGATCTTTTCATCACCCAGGTACACATTAAGAAAGGACATATGCTTTGGTTGTGGGTGTGGTGTGGAATTATACATTGTAATTTTACAATCTTGTAAGATACTTTTAATAGCAAATAATAAACACACACACACACACACACACACACACACACACACAGGACTTCTGAATGGTATATCTTGGTAAAGTGCTAGAAGGCATAACCTTGACAAAGTGCCCTCTAGTGGACGGTGGTAGGCATAAAATCTTTTTTGGAAACCAATTATATTTACACGGAGAAACATGCAGGTCACGTAAAAAATACAACCTACTGTTGTCATTTTTACACAATTATTGAAAAACTGTTTAAACTATACTAATATTACAAGAAATTTTCCACTATTAGTATTTCCTATCTCATCTGTAACTGTAGGGGCAATTCTACCCTACCAATTCTACTACTGTTTAGGAGCCTTATTGTTTATTGATCTTAATTATACACATTTAGGCATTTAAAATAAAAAAGCCCAATATTAATAAATATTCATCCACAGTGACTGAATTTCAAGTAATTAAAGGGTCTCTGAGGTGGTGTGTGTGTATGATGCGTGGGGGGGGTGTCATAAGGAATTTTTTTTTTAGGGGGATCTAAAGCCACACTGTAGTTTATTGACTAGTTTGCTTAAATTGTAGACAAGGTTGTTTTAATATATAAAGTTAACAGTCTTCTACGGACATTTGTAACACCCACAATCTTTATTTACTGTTAGCACGTAAGTGTTTTGCAATGGTAGAAATAATTGTAAAGCAAAGACGGTGAATTACCAGGGTCAACTTGGAGACTAAGAACAAAACAGAGAAAGCACTCTTTTATGTTGTAATGAGGTAGATCACAGGATAAATTGTAGTTTCTAGGGAAGATTTGGCTACTACAGAAATTATCACAATCATCTATGGCTGTGCTAGTGCGCATTCATGTGTGTGTGTGTGTGTGTGTGTGTGTGTGTGTGTTTGCTAAGCTCTCAGCACACTTTTTCAGATAGAATGAGAGAAACAGAGACAGATAGAGGAACCATAGCACAAAGACTTTCCCTAGTGTGAAAGGGGGCCGGCTAGAACCAGGACCAAAGTATGGCAAAGCAGGCCCACTTTCAGATGAGTCATCTTGCTGATATTCATTCTTATATAAATATACAGTGGGGCCTCCCAGAAACCTGATATGACTGCTCAACGCCTATGCAATGTCTTCCTTCCTGGGCTCCTCTCCAGATTGCTGCTTTACCTTTAGCAAGTGTTGTATTTTCTGCTGCTTCTTGTTCAGGAAGTCTTGTTCAGGAAGTCTTAGAATGGCTATGTATTTGCACGGCTTTGTTGTTTAGAGGATAATTAAAAACTTATCTTCCTAATAAAACAAGACTTTATTTAGTTATACAGAGTTTTCCTGTTTGGGCAATCAAAAAGACGCCCTATGGCTACTTCTTTTGATAATGCTACTTACTTAATTCTCAGCCCTAACATTTCAATCTGTGAAATAGGTTAGCACTTCTTGAGAGCTTGCTCGGAGGTTCTAGCAGGGGAGCACAGCTACTCATATACCCTTGATTGAAGACCAGTCCGTCTTTATTTGGGGAAGGCCATACTCTTCCACTGAGCAGGCAGCTTCTGGAGGGACTAACAGAGCAGTGAGGGAGGAAGGGGACACCCGCCTAGCCAGCCAGATCAAAGGAATCAAACCTGGCGATCAATGGGGTGACAGATGACAGCCAGATCGCCCTCACATTCAGGTCAGCACTTCTTTACCAAGGGACTAACATCCAGAAAGACTTCCTCAAAGTTTGTTGGCAGGCCATCAGTAATTTCTTTTAATTTGTTCTGTCATTCCAGTAACTATCCTCAGGAAAGCATGAAAATATTAAATAAAATTTGAATATTTATTTTTAAAAAGTGAAAAAGAATTTCTACATAAACAATTATAGAACCAAAAAGACAACAATAACAGCACATTCCTCATGTAAGTATAAATGGTCAGGTTTGAAAATTAATGAACTTGGATCACCACTAATATATGTTTTCCAACTAAATTGTAAATTCCCTCAGGACTAAAATTGCATCTTTTTTATTTAAAATACTAAGTAGTGTGTTGTTTTATACACTCAATAAATGTTTACTGAATTTATTGTAATTTTACACATTAATATGGTTGATTCTTTTGATGTCTTAGGGGAATTTTAAATATTGAATATTTTTACCCATGGAGAAAATTTTGGCAATTAAGGTTAGAATGATTACAAAATGAACTCAATTAGGATTGCTCTAGAGTTAATTTATTTACAAAATTACAAATAACAGAATTATAGGTAAAGATACTATTTTAAAATAAATCTTTAAATAAAATTTTAGAAATATGCACATGGTGAATCTGTCGCAGGAGAGAAATGAGCAGATTTGTGACTATAACAATTCAAAATTTGTAAGGTGCTTTGTTATTTATAAATTGAAGCCACATTATCTCATTTATTGTAGACCAACTATTACAACCTCAGTTATAAATATTAATAAATTTAGGCAGGTCAAGTAATATAATTTCAGACTTGTAAAGAACCTCGATATCAATGCTTTTTAAACTCTAGTAATTTATTTTTAGTATTTTTGCGTTACCACCCACGCTGTTTATCTAACATTTTTTTGTTAGTGAAGTCCACTTAAAACTCATTTTAGTTGTCTTCAGAAACATATTTTGATAGCATGAGTATGTGTTTTTTTTCCTAATAAACATCTAATTAAAAATTAAGTTAAAAATAAGTGTGTATTTAAAAATAATTGGAACCACAAATAAGGATTCCCCTTGTAACACCATGCATTAAACTGCTAAAGCATTTGGATAATCCATTACTGTTTCTGTTTGCATATCTATTGTTATCTTAGGCAAATCATTTTTTAATACTTCGTTATCTTTACAGTGGGAATGATTATAATAGCTGAAAAGTGACATGTTCAGTATATTTTCCATTTGATCAAAGTTTACCCAGGTAGCAAAATAGGTAGGGTACGATTTCCCATGATTTTAGGTGTGTGTGTGTGTGTGTTTTCCCATGATTTTAGGTGTGTGTGTGTTTTTCCCATGATTTTAGAGGGGTGTGTGTGTGTGTGTGTGTGTGTGTGTGTGTGTGTGTGTGTGTGTGTGTGTGTGTGTGTGACCACGCCTTTCCTCAGGCTTTGCACATCGCTGCCTGTGAAGTACCAAGTTCTCAGGTCACCACTAGAAAAGCGCCCTCTTACTTTTAGCTCCAGTTAAGATTACCTCCAATAAACTTCTATTTGGGGCGGATAAGGGAAGAATGTCCAGTCAGTCTGATTTATATACTCTTCTCTCAGTGTTTGTTGCTGCCACTCAATGCCGCCTCACCTAGGCGTGTTATTTTCACCTTGCCGAAGCAGAGTTACTGAGAGCAAATGTTTCTGTGAAGTCAGGCGATCGCCAAGACACCCGGGGAAACAAAACTTTTCTCCTTAAACGTAGCGCCCAGTGTTCTGCTTGCTGGGAAATGTAGTAGCTGGGCTGACTGCTTTCCTCCATTGCTGGTGCCGGCGGTAACCGGAAGACTACAACTCCCAGCATGCTCAGGACAGGAAAGGATGACCCCAGTCGGTAACTCCACGTGACAGTTCACTATGGCTTCCCTCTGTTGGGGCTAGTTAGCTGGTGTGATTTGTTAAGTCTTTGTGGAAAGGTACCCGTTTACGACTTCAACATGCAAAAAATCAAATCTCTTATGACCCGACAGGTAAGTCGTGTAAGTTGTTGCAAAGGCCACTTTCGTCTTACCTGGACGAGATGCTGAGATATTTTGTCTCTGGGCTGGGCCGGAGGAGTTAGTTAGGTGTTGTAGACCACGGCAGGTGTCAGAGGTTCGGGAAGCCGGGACACTTACTGAAAGTCTCCTTATCAGAGTCCTGATTGAACATATGGTGTCGTCCCAGAAACATTTTATGGACGAGATAGATCTATGAGGTACTCAGAAACTATATTTGTCTTTCTTTCTCCCACTTTGCCATCTTTTCCAGTGACAGCCCCAATTTCTTCCTTGTTTAGGATTTCTCGTATGTAAACTGCTTGTTGTCTTTGGTCGGATGGCCTGGGTATGGAAGATGGTCAGATGGCCCATGCAGTAGAAATGACCTGATAAAAGTGTGTGTGGAAAAGCACGGATAATTATTATTACTATTATTTTTCAACCAGAGCACTCCTCAACTCTGGCTTATAGTGGGGCAGGGGATTGAACCTGGGACTTTGGAGTCTCAGGCATGAAAGTCTATTTTCATAACCATTATGCTCTCTACCCCTGCCCTAGGCATGGATAATTTAATGACACAATTAATATAGCTTTATGACTGAGGCAGTTCTCAAGCCTCGTAACGAAGTTTCAGGCTGTGAAGATGAAAATAGTAATTTTTGCTATGCTATCTTACAGACAGACCTCGGGGAGGGTCATAAGGTGGAATATGTGAAAATTCTTTTATGCATAGTGCTACTTTTTAAAAAAAATCGTTATGACAAAATAATAGTCTAAATTTTAGTTAGAATAATTCATGAATTAAAACCGTGGGTATTTCTTACTCTATTTCACAATCTTAGGGACTTCCTGTCAGCTTCCTTCAAGCAAGAAGTGGGGGGAAAGTTGCATACTGATCATAACTTGAGTTACCTTTATTTAACTCATATCACTACAGTCGAGTCTTATTTTAATAGAACAGTGACTTTGATTACAGTATTCTCAGTATTTATGAGAACTTAGGAGAATGGGCATATTATTTAATGAAAGGTTCATTTTTTTCTTGTTGATTAAAGATAATTCAAATTCCAAATCAAATCCTAACTTGAAAACTAGAATTTGAGAGAGATCTGAACAAAAATCTGATTTAGAAATTTTAGATTTTTGGTTAACAATACATTACGTTTCCCACGATCGCTTTATGCTAGTTATATTAGTTATAAACATAAATACATTGTTCTGAAGTAATAAATTTGAGTCAGGCAACCCTTAACATTTGTTTAGTACCAGTGTTATACTTCATACCATTTCTTCAGAATGAAACTTGGCCCCCCCCACCTGTAGTAGCAGTGTGAACTTGAGTAAGTCATCTTTTTTGAGCATATGTTTCCACATCTTTAAAATAAGAAAAATAACACACCTTGTGAGATTGGCCTGGTGGTGATGTTTATAAAGAGCTAATTAAAGCAGTTAACACTGTTCCTGGTCTTTAATAAGGAAGTGTGTGATCACAGTGATCAGTCACCTCATGGCTTCATTGATGGTGCAGAAAAGTGAAAATAGGCTGTTGGAATAATTCAAGCAGTAGATTAATCCAGGTTGCTTTGTTATCTCTTTGGTTTTTAAAGCTATATCCTCTTTTTGAAATGCTGCATTTGGACTTGTGTGCAACAACTAAAAAAAATCCTTTTTTTTAAAAAAGATTTTATTTATTTACTGATGGGAAAGATAGGAGGAGAGTGAGAAAGTACCAGACATCACTCTGGTACATGTGCTGCCAGGGCTTGAACTCAGGACCTCACTCTTGAGAGTCAAGTGCCTTATCCACTGTGCCACCTCCGGGACCACTAAAAAAAAAATTTTTTTTCCCTCATGTTGCTTGCCATGCACTTTAGTATAGCTGATGCTGTTGTAAATTTTGCACAGCAGCTTTGGTTGATTTACTGTGTTTGTTTTATTTTTCTTTATTTCTTTTATTTTATTATCCTTATTTATTTATTGGATAGAGACTACCAGAAATTGAGAGGGGAGTGATAGAGAGGGAGAGAGACAGAGAGACACCTGCAACACTACTTCACTACTCACAAAGATTTTTGTCTGTAGGTGGCGACTAGGGACTCAAACCTGGGTCCCTGCACATTATAATATGTACACTTAACCAAGTATGTCACCACCCAGCCTCCTTCTTTTTTCTCTTTTTGCTTTTAATTATATTTACATTTTTAACTTTTATTTGCATTTATATGCTGAGTTAATTTCTGTGACTTGGTTTTTGTTTCTTCAGTTTCTTCTGGGGTGTCTTTTTCTTCTGTGTGAGCTCTTCTAGCTTAGGGACAATCTGATTTTTTTCAGTGAGGATCCTCTCTTTGTAGCAGGGAGAATTAATGTAGGGGTTAATCTGACCATGAACTCTTTAAGTTCTCAGCACACCTTGTTGGCTTTGTTCATCTGCATATGCTTGCTGACCTGACAACCTACATTTAAGCCTGTTCAACATTGATCTCTGCATTTTTAGGCATGTGCAGTAGTAAAAACTCAGTACTCTTCTTGGACCACCAACCTTGAGTCAGCCCCATTGTGATAGTTCACATAAGGCTGTTTGTGAGAAGAGTAGCCTACTGAATTTTAACAGACAAACAAAAAGCCCAGATACCAGTCTCTGAATGTGGGTCTGGGACATGACTGACACATAGAGAAACACTTTTACGGGCAAGGATAGATAGCATAATGGTTATGCAAACAGACTGAGGCTTCGAAATCCTGGGTTCAATTCCCTGCACCACCATAAGCCAGAGCTGATCAGTGTTCTGGTAAACAAACAAACAAACAAACAAAAAAAACAGAAAAGAAAACGAGTAACACTTTTACCATATGCAAAGACCCACATAGTAAAGCCTCCAGCTTCTCAAGGGAGCATCATGAGCAAAGGAAGCTTCTCCCTCCCTCCCTCTCCTTTCCCTCCTACCCCTCTCTGTCTCTGTCCTGTCTTTCACTCATTCTGAGATTGAAAAGAAAAAAAAAAAGACATCTTCAGGAGCAGTGGATCACATAGGCACAAAACTCCAGTGGCAAACACATAATAATGTTTTCTTTTTTTAAAAAAAGTTTTTTTTGTTATTTTTATTTATTTTATTGGAAATTGAGAGGAGGTGATAGAGAGAGAGAGAGACACCTGCAGCCCTGCTTCACCACTCATGAAGCGTCCCCCCTGCAGGTGGAGACCAGGGCCTCAAACCCGAGTCCTTGCGCACTGTAACGTGTGCTCAACCAGGTGTGCCACCACCCAGCCCCCCATAATAATGTTTTCTAAATGTAATGCAATTCTGTTTAAAATGCTAACTTTTCAGGCTGAAGCAATTGCTTTAATTTTCAATTAAATTTTAATTTTCAATTAAATTTTCAGTTGTAATTGAGAAACTGAAAACTTTACTTAGGTGGAATATATATGAAAGGAAAAAAAATTCCTGGAAAAAAAAACAGATTTGGAAAGTGGAACTGAACTGTGTAAGGAATAAGGTAAAATTAGGAGTTTTACATAAATTTATTCCAAAGATTTATTTATTTTAGTGAGAGACAGGGACAGAGACCAACACACTGCTCAGCTCTCGCTTTTGTTGATGCAGGGAACTGAATTTGGGGTTACACAAATATTTAAAGACATTTAGTTACAATTATTTACAGTTCAGCTTCCACATATTTGATTATTAGTAATAATACATTTGTGATCCTTATTACAAAACATTTATGAAACTGAGGTATGAAAGAAGGGTGAAGGGTGCTGCGTAGAGTTAAGGTTTTTTTTTTTTTAGTGGTAATATACAAATATATAAAAAGGTTTTTGAAAATGAAGCTACTGTTGTTAATGTGGAGAGATGAGAAGTAAGGTCTACAAAACAGATTTTTTTTTTTTTTTTTTTTTTTTTTTGGCATTCAGCTTTCCCTCAAAGAGTAGACTTTGTTGGCTCTTGTTATTTAGATGAGAGCTGTTGTTCAGCTTTCTCCATTATGCTGGTCTTTGTTCTTTCAGTGTCCTGCACTATTCTAAGTTGGGGGATGCTGCAGTGAACTAATTAGACAAGGGCTATGACAGACATTGTGATAAATGTTGGGGAGAAAGGGAGGATAGTTCTTGGAAGTCAAGTAAAGAATTTAAAAGAGGGAGTTGTTAGCTGGGTTTAGTGCTGCAAATAGACCCCATAATGTGAGAATGATAATAGTCATTGTTTGAGCAACTTGGATGCCTTTGGTGACCCCCTGAAAGCTTTTTGTCTAGTGGGAAAAGGAAAACCTGGTGATCTTGGGTTCCAGAGAAATTGAAGCCTTAGATAAACTCACTGTTGAGTTTTTCTGAAAAGAGAAAGGAACACAAATCATCCAACACAGTTCTTTGGAAATTTGGGACATAAAAAGTTGCTGGTGTCATCAATGGAAATGGAGAATTTTGGTAAACATAACAGAAATAGCCTTATGTTTGATTTGAGGAAAGGTAATGTAGAGGTTGTTATTTATTCTGACTTTTGTTTGTTTGTGAAGTACGAAAAGTGGTCAAAGAGAAACCAGATAGAAAATAAAACAGTGCTTAATGATTACAGTGAAAGTTTCCATTAATAAAGGCAGAGTACTACATTATAATTATCACTTCCTACGGTGGAGAGATGACGATAGAATAAAAATGATGGCTTAGTATTTGTTTGATATTAATAAGACTGTTAATCAAAAGTTTCAGTGTCTCTAGCCTTGGGGTACAGATGAGTATCAGATATTGTGTCTGAAAACTAATGCACTTCTTCATTTCTGTTTTGATTAAAAAAAGAGAGAGATGGGAGCTGGGCTGTAGCGCAGCGGGTTAAATGCACATGGCACAAAGCGCAATGATTGGAGTAAGGTTCCCGGTTCGAGCCCCCAGCTCCCCACCTGCAGGGGAGTCGCTTCACAGGCGGTGAAAGCAGGTCTGTAGGTGTCTGTCTTTCTCTCTCCCCTTCTCTGTCTACCCCTCCTCTCTCCATTTCTCTCTGTCCTATCCAACAACAACAACATCAATAGAACAACAAGGGAACAAAAGGAAATAAATAAATAAATAAATATTAAAGAAAATAAAAAAAAAAAGAGAGAGAGAGATTACTATGGTCACAGTGCTTTTCGAAGTAATGGTTACTACTTAAAGAATGAGTGCCATGTTTTTTTTTTTTTATTTTTTATTTTGGCCCTTCACATACATTATCTCCGTATAACAACTTCTGAATTTTTGTCATAATCATGATCAGTGGTCTAGGCAAGTGTTTGTTTTTTTTTTTTGAGACCACAAAGCCCATTCCTTGAGTCACTCCTTCCTTGTATCACTACATGTCTATAGAGTTTCTAGTATTTATTGCATTTATCTTATGCATTTACTAGAAAGTTGCCATGTACAGTAGCATATTTGTGACTATTTTAGAAGACTTTTTGTAGATACTGGATTTATCAATTTTTTAAAATTTTTTAAATTATCTTTATTTATTTATTGGACAGAGACAGCCAGAATTCAAGTGGGAAAGGGGGTGAGAGAGAGAGAGAGGGAGAACACGTGAAGCCCTGCTTCACCATTCGCAAAACTTTCTCCCTGCAGGTGGGGACTGAGGGCTTAAACCCAGATCCTTGTGCTTTATAACATGTGTGCTCAACCAGGTGTGCTACCACCCAGCCTCTTTTGTAGATATTGGTATATATTGTTACAGAGCGAGAATTAACCACCATCCACTGCAAGGAAGCAAAGATGTTTATTCACGAATTGCAATCCGGGCCGAGTGGTGACTGATGTTAGTCTACCAAGCTCGACTCCGAACAGGGCTCAAACCATACAATTTATAGGATTTCTGACATTCAGGGAGGGGGAACACATCACCTTATCAACCTACATCCAATAACAGGCTATAGAGAACACAAAAACCCAATCATTTCAAACTTAATGAAAGCATGATCCATTCAAAGCAAAGCGCGGGCTAGTTTCAAACATTGCAAAGTCACACAACCAATAGAATCTAGCCAGGTAGGGTCACTACAACTGCCCCTTCCTGGAAAATAATTTCCTTGTGCAAAGGCCCTGATAAGCCTTGCCTGTTTGCAGGGTCTTTCAAGCAACTTGCAAAACAACCAATGGCCTTCACTGATTAGGTCCTGTTTTCCAAGGGGGAAAGGGCAAGGAATTTTCCATCTCACACCACAAATAACTTATACTAAAAGCACTTAACAAATAACTGCATGAAAGAGAACTTTTAAAACTACTTCTAACATTCCTTAAAACTACTGCTTCTAACATATATCACTTTTTTAAACTTCAATCATTAGATGCCCCCCCCCCCCCCAGAGGAAAGAATAAATTACATCTGATGGATTCCACTAAGGATTTCTGTTAGGTTGGTTAAGCACATTTATATTTAAAAAACTTTTAAAGCAAGGACTGGCCAGTGGTACACCTGGTTAACACTGCTCTATGTAAGGACCTGGGTTTGAGCCTTTGCTACCCACTTCCAGGGGGGAGCAAGTATTGTTGGTGTGTCTCTGTGTCTCCTGCTCCCCTCTCAATTTCTGTCTATCAAGTAAAGGAAAAAAAAGAAAGAAAGATGGCCACCAGGAGTGGTGGATTCATACACTGAGCCCCAGTAATAATTCTGGTGACAATAAGGAAAGAAAAAAAAATGTTTGGATGCATAGCAGTTATATTTTTTTAAAGGATTATTTTGGGAGTAGTGCTTTTTGAATTATGAAATTTTACTTAGTGTGCATGTGTGACAGTGAACTTCTCTGTGAAGTTTTCCTATGCTTCAAAGAATGTATTATGGCCCATGATTCATCACCAGCAAAATTGCCATGGAGCTTCTTAAACATAAGATTCCTGGGTACCACAGATCTAGTATATTCGTGTTTGTCTATAGCTGGACCACCTTGGATACGCCCAATCTCATCTAATACATATGTGTTTCTGGGTTAAAAGTAGGAGTTACAAGTGACTTATGCAGTCACTAATGTTTTGAAGCACAATCAAATATTCTCAAATACAGTATCTGCTAAGCTGATCAGTTTTTGATATTAATTGTATCACTATTTTTCTCCTACACTGTAAATTCAAAGAGAAGGCAGAGACCAGGTATTATTTGCCTCTTCAATCCAGGGAGAAAGTAAACACCAAAGAAGTGAATAAAATATTTGGTAGAAGTCCAGAGTTAGAAAGTAAACACCAAAGAAGTGAATAAAATATTTGATAGAAGTCCCTATCTTTCATATTCAACTAATTAGACATTGTTATCAGGGGGATATGCAGTCGACTTAAAAGAAAATTTCTAGAGAAGCCTGCTGAAATTAAGAAAGGAATACCAAGATTTACTATCTTAAAATGAGTGAAGAAATAAAAATATGTATAAACTATTAGTGTACACTTTTCCTTGACATAATTTTTCACCATTAGCATCATGAAGGTATAGCGTCAAAAGTAGTAAGGAAAACAATGTTGAGTTCTAAAACTGACCTTTTTATGTATATTATGCATATACACATACACACAAAGTATGTGCATATTCCTTAAGTGATGTGGGATGTATGTTTGTAAGAGAGAATAGTGGAGGGGTGTGTAGTCTGTGAGGAAGGAAGGAAGGTTTGGAGGTAAGACAAAGTACCTTGTCATAAAAAATGATACCTGGGGGTTTGGCGGTAGCACAGCATGAAGCACAAGGACCAGCATAAGGATCCCGGTTCCAGCCTCTGACTCCCCACCTGCAGTAGGTCACTTCACAAGTGGTGAAAGCAAGTCTGCAGGTGTCTATCTTTCTCTCCCCCTCTCTGTTTTCCCCTCCTCTCTTCATTTCTCTCTGATCTGGCCAACAACAATAACAACAACAATAATAATAACAATAAAACCAACAAGGGCAACAAAAGGGGAAAAATGGCCTCCAGGAGCAGTGGATTCGTAGTGCAGGCACCGAGCCCCAGCGATAACCCTGGAGGCAAAAATAAATAAATAAATAAATAAATAAATAAGTGATACCTATGACTGGTGATATTATATAATTGGGAAGATGAAATATACACTTCTATAATAATCAATTTTACTCTAATGTCACAAATAATCTATGTAAATATATCAGAGTTTGATTGCTAGGAACACCAGTGTACCAGTATGGGGCACTTGAAGACTTAACACTTGACTGTAGAATAAATCTCAGATTAATGTACCAGGTTATTTTTTGTTTATTTATTTTAATTATTGACTTAATACTGATTTACAAAATTGTAAGATAATAGAACTATAATTCTATACAGTCCCCACCACTAGAGTTCTGTGTCCCTGTCCCTTCCATTGTATACTGCAGTAGTTCTCCCCAGGTCACCAATGTGGATGATTTTATAACTATATTATCTATATCTTTTATTTTCTTTTCATTATTTTTCCCATTTTTTCAGTGGTCCTGCCTTCACTTCCTTTCGAAGTCACCTGTACACCTATCACTACTTCTGGGTGTCTTCTTTTTTCTTAGAGCGTAATACTACAATAACTCCTAATGCCTGCTTTGAATATCCTATTTTTTAAATACAGGCATAGAGAAAATTTAATTGATAAGTTGTTTCATCCTGCTAAATTTCCTTAAGGAGCCATTCAGAATTCATCAGTTGACATCAATGTAGAAAGTATTGGGTAGAGAGGTAAGAGAGGTAAGGGACAATCAGGAAGTGGTGAGGCATGAGATTTCAGGTTTTATTTTTAATTTCAGGTTTTATTGCAGCAGTAATGTAGTCCACTGGTGAGAAATAATCCAGTAAAATACAAGGGCTTCTTAAATATTAACTTAACAATATTATTATTAGTCTATGAGTTTCTCACTTTGGTATATTTGTAATACTGGACTGTTTTGCCAGGTAAATTTGCTAATGATTAATAGATAGTGTTTTTTATATTATTTGTTATCCATTTTTTAAAAAGAGTTGATTTATTTATTAATGTGAAAGATAAGAGAGAGAAAGAACCATACATTACTCTGGTACATGTGTTGCCGGGGACTGAACTCAGGACCACCTGCTTGAGAGTCCAATGCTTTATCCACTGTGCCATCTCCCAGACTACCCCAATTTTTTTTTTTAATTAAAAAAATTTTTTTGGTTGCTTTCAAATCTTGCTTAAGTTGGATATCAATATGCTTATTTTATACTACTCAGAGTAGGTCTTTACTTGATTAATAAAAGTACTGAATCTACTAAGTGATCATTATTCTAAGAACATATGTCTTGTATATACAAGTTAATCATTCCTGTTATTGAGTGAGAGAGATCGGAGCAGTGCTCTGTCACATGTGGTGCTGGAGATCGAACCCAGGATCGAACCCATGCATGCAAGGCATGGCATCTGTTGAGCCACTTCTTTGGCTTTTGTCCCAAATATTTTCAGGCAGGAAAATAGCTATTTGTAAATGACAATTTCTGTCTTACTAAGTATGTTCCAGGATTTTACAGTTCTGCAGCACAATTTAAATTCTTTTTACTGTATTTGTTCTTTTCAAGGGTCTGAGAAGTCCTCCAGAGAACCTCAGTGATCTTGGTGCCATTGAGAGTCTCCGGGTCCCTGGAAAGGTATTGACCTACCTGTGTGAACATGACTTTACTGCCTTGAGAAAATACTATTCCCTTTAGAGAATAATTGATTCACAGAAGCTTTTCCTTCCCGTAGACAGATGTTATGATAAGCTAGGTAAATTTTTATAATGCATTAGGCTTGGGGCTTTCTTTTGCTCTCATTACTCATTAGGATGCAGAATGAATCATTTTAGTAAAGCAGAAAATATGAAATTGATAAATTTAGAAGTTGCTATTCTATCAAATTTGTAGCCTGGAAGCAGTTACATATACATATGAAGCATATTGATTTATCTGTTGTAATTCTGAGAAGTAAAATGAAATAATTTGCTTTCTATGCCATAACACTCTGAACCAAAAATCATAGTTAATTGTGTTTTTGTTATGGAGCAGAGATTTTTAGACTAAGTGGCTAAGCATAATTTACACTAAATTGTGGGCAGATTAGATTTTTAATCCCCTCATATTCATGTGAACTTCTCAGTTTACAAATTTAATGGATGCTATGTGAAAGCTGGCTGGCTTCTCCCCAGGAGAATTATTAACCATTGTTAAATAAATAAATCCCTGTTGCTTCTAACTCTGGGACATTGCCACTTGGACCTGCCTCTTAGAATAGCAAGTCAATCACAGACTGCACTTCTGAATGCTTGCTCTTATAATTTTTCAATTTGAGGATCATATTAGAAACTACTGTTTGTTTTCCGTGTCTGACATTTCATACATTGGGCTTGTTTCTCTTGACCACTGATTATAAGGTTTCTGTCACACCTCTATCAGCTGCTTAGGAAGATGATTTTCCTTTTTTTTTTTTTTACACCCCATACAGTGAACTTTTATTTTCTTTTTAGTTCCCTCCCTTATTTGAAATAAGACTCAAACAGATTCTGCAAATATGGTAAGACCCTGACTAACTCTTTTATGAAATGATTAAAACATCTTAAAGAGACAAACAAGTGGTTTTACATTATGTTGTGAAATATAGAATTAAAATTGGCAACTTAAAGATGACCACAAATCCTAATTTTACAAGCAATCCTTATTTTTCTGTAAGAAAAGTGATCATATTGCATTATAAACATTCTGTGAATTAGAATATATTAGATACTACAGAATCAATGTAAAATTTATTCTAGTGTATTGATGAATATGCCTCTTTAAAAATATGTGAATGTATGGTATAGGATCTTTCTATTTTCTTTAAACCATGAACTGTGATTTTTTTTTTTTCCATTGTGCTGTAGAGTGATACTATGGCATACTCAATTTACAACTCTCTTACTGACTCCTCACCTTAATTTCTTTATGATTAGTGATGTGTACTTTCAAGACTGAATTGGAATTGATTCTGGGTAGAGAAGTCAGTCTGGGATCACAAGACCAGCTGGTGAAAGTGGCTGGAACATTGTTCTCATTGACACAGTTAAATTGTAAAGCAGTGGCTAATAAAATTAATTTTATGATTAATATTGTCAGCTTAAATTTAATGCTATACTAAACTAAGAAAACCTGATAAGCTTCTTACACCTTTCTGTGCTGTCAAAATATTGTGAGTGCTGATATACATGCCAAGTTCCTATCTTCTACTCTGGGTAGTTTTGAGAATGTTGAGTTGTTGGTTTTACTATAAAGTATAAATAGAGGAAAGACATCATAATGAATCACATGGAATGTCTGTTTAGATTAAAAATGACCAAATATCGACAATTTCATTTTGGTCAGTCCATTTGAAGAAAGGGTGGGGGGAAGGAAAGTCCAGCTGAGCCAGGTGCCTGAGGTGTGCTTCGTGATCCAGAAAGTCACACTGATTTTTTTTTTTTAAGAGACCTACATAAAGTCTAAGTGAGGAAGAAACCTTGGAAATTATCAGGCACCATTTCTGTATTTCCTAGAAAAAATGAAAATGTACTCCATTTTAAGGAGAAGTGTAAGTCAAATAATTTACAAATAGGAAGCTTGGAATTTTGGTGGCGCAAATAGTATAGTAGTATATATTTTAGGGTTCTTTTCAGAACTTACTATAGAAAAGAAAATGAGACATTGAAAAATCAAAGCTAGGCTTAAATAATTCAGGGCCAAATCTTGCTACTTTTTAGAATTACTAGTATCCGAGACATAGCCTACTTCATTAAATGATATGTGTTGAAGTTGTACCAGGTGTCATTAACTTGAAAAACTCCCAGGTGATTCCAATATGTAGGCCCTTTTGGAAACCACTGGCCAAGTTGAGGTCACGATCACTGAGAAAAGAAAAATATAGGAGATAGTCTAGAAAAAAATTGAAACTTTTATTGGTAATTTTTCTGAGAAAAAGTTTGGAGAGTTAGTTATAACTTAAGGGGTCATCTTGGAAAGTAAATGACTGTATTTAAAAATAATGGGATCTTTTTATGTAGAGGTTAGTATATATAAAATTATAGAGCATTGACTGGCAAAATGTGTTATTGATTTAAAGAAATTATACTTTTTAGAGTGGGGCTAGGGAATAGATAGCATAACAGTTATGCAACAACACTCTCTTGCTTGAGGCTCCAAAATCTCCGGTTTAATTCCCTGCTGTACAATAAACCAGAGCTCAGAACTAAGCAATGCTTTGGTTTAAAAAAAAAGAGGGAGAGAGAGAGATTATATACTTTTTGAAAAATGTACATAGTTATTACAAGAAAAGCTGCATTTATTATAAAATAGAATTAATTCTTATAGCCACATGATTAGTATAGATGTTAATAGATCTGTGTTTTAGAGTATTTGTTGAATCCTATTGAAAAAATAAAATGTCTGGAGGTCAGGCTGTAGCACAGCAGGTTAAGCGCATATGGTGTGAAACTCGAGGATCATTGTAAGGTTACGGGTTTGAGCCCCCACCTCCTCACCTGCAGGGAAGTTGCTTCACAAGCGGTGAAGCAGGTCTGCAGGTGTCTATCTTTCTCTCCCCCTTTCTGTTTTCCCCTCCTCTCTCCATTTCTCTCTGTCCTATCCAACAACGATGACAGCAATAATAATAACTGCAACAATGATAAAAACAAGGGCAATGAAAAGGAAAATAAATAAAATGTCAGTATATAGAATTTTACAAATCTATACCCAAGCTTCGAATTAATACTTTTCATAGCTCTTTCATAATTTTCACATGTCATAAAACTGAAGAGTGCTAATATATTGTCTTATAAAATTTTAGTGCATTCTTCTGAAAGTTTTCTTTAAAGCTAAGCTTTTCATTTTAATTTTTGAACTTGACTTCACTGACTCATACAAATAGGATGCAGCTATGTTTACTATTAGATATGTAGCTATTCCTTTATTTTTTATAATTAAAGAAAAATACAGGACAGGGGTCAAATGATATATGTGTTGCAGTAAAACCTTAATGCAGGTGTTTTTTTTCCCCCGAGCCTGAAATCTGATATGCAGGTGGATCCAAGTAATTGTCTGAGAAGATGGTGTCATGGCTAGAAAAAGGACTAGAAAGCTGGATCAGGGAAGAGAGTAGCTCCCAAATATGGGAAAGGTGTATAAATATTGTTGACGGTAAACCCCATTGATTTCATCTGATCTAGGGCCCATATTCAGCTTAAGAGCCTATGTGACCTCTGCATCCCTGTAGATCTGAGCTCACATTCTGTGGTCATCAGTAGGAACATTCCAAGCTGTCCCAATTTCAGGACCTATCTTCTCAGGTGGAGCATAGAGTATGTTGTCAATCCTCCCTTCAGAGGATAGAACATTCTCTACCATTGTTGATCCAAGTTGAGGGCAAGGTCCTATGGGTGCCTACAAAGGGATCTAGTGTGTTGTTCCTATTAGAGATGATCGGTAACAATGGGGAGAAGGGTTTATTCGAGGGAGATCTAGGCCCATCAAGTTTGTTTGGGAATCTCCGGACTCTCTGATTAGGGCCTCAGCTGATGGGGTGGCCTGATAGTGACTAAAGAGTCATCATCATTAATGTATGCCAGTCTCTTGCTCTTACTAAGCTTTTGCAGTCCTTGCTTTGATAAGGTTAGCTTTGGAGTGACTGAGGGAAGTGTAATAGGAAGTAGGTGAGGAGGATATTTAAGTCTAAATAGATAACTATTTCATTATGAACTTCATACTGACTCACTGTAGACTATTGTGTACTTTTGCTTTCAGGTATGTATTTTGTCCTAGTTTATGGATACCTGTGAACATATGCTCTATCTCATGGGACCTGGTCTATATCTAGGTGTTGGGACTTTGTTAGGAAGTGAACCACCTGAAATGGAATTAAAAAATCCTATGAAAGGAAAGGTCTCACCCGAGTAATGAGGCTGATTCCAGGCTATGTTAACTTTCTTCTCAACCACCAGGTTCCAGATGCTATCATGATGCCAAGCAGACTTCCCTGGACAGATAACCCCACCAGTGTGTCCTGGAGCCCTGCTTACCCAGAGCCCCACCCCACTAGAGAGACAGGCTGGGATTATGGATCGACCTGTTGACGCCCATGTTCAGCGGGGAAGCAATTACAGAAACCAGACCTTCTACCTTCTGTATCCCATAATGACCTTGGGTCCATACTCCCAGAGGAATAAAGAATAGGAAAGCTATCAGGGGAGGGGATGAGATGCGGAGTTCTGGTGGTAGGAATTGTGTGGAGTTATACCCCTCTTATCCTATGGTTTTGTTAATGTTTCCTTTTTATAAATTAAAAAAAAAGGAAGGTTGGTTTTTGGATGTAATTATGTATTTTGTTTGTGAACTTGCTCCATTTTAGTTTGATCCAATATTTTTGAGTATCTGCCCACTCTATAACATTTCTTCTTTGTAACTTTCTGGAAGTCTGTACAAACTTTTTTTTATTGTAAATATTTTTGTGAATATAAGTAGATTTAAATTGACTTCTTAGTGTCTATGAAAAAAAAATTAAAATCACACACCAAATACAGAACTTTGTTTTTAGAGTTTTACTAAGATGTGGAGTGCTGGCATAAATAAGAATCAAAATAGATAGATTCAAGTATTGACTTACCATTTCGCATACTAAAGAGGAAGCTTCTTTGTGCCTCAGTCTTCTCACCTGTGAGGTGATTAAGATAGATTTTACTGAAGAGCCCTCTTGGCTCTTGGTATTTTGTACTTTTACATTGTAATATTTGTAGGAGTGATGTGGGTAGAGTACTCAATAGTTTTTAGAGGATGAATCTGTTGGTACCTACAAGATAGGAATATTATTGGAGTATTTATGACAAAGAAACCTCTTTAAAAATTTTTTACCAGATCAGCTCTGACTTATGGTGGTGTGAGGGATTGAACCTGGGACTTTGGAACCTCAGGCATGAGTCTCTTTGCATAACCATTATGTTATCTACCCCCGCCCCACAAAGAAACATTTTTTTTTTATTGTTGTAGTTATTATTGATGTCGTTGTTGTTGGATAGGACAGAGAGAAATGGAGAGAGGAGGGGAAGACAGAGAGGGGGAGAGAAAGATAGACACCTGCAGACCTGCTTCACCGCCTGTGAAGGGACCTGCCTGCAGGTGGGGAGCCGGGGGCTCAAACCGGGATCCTGACGCCGGTCCTTGAGTTTAGCGCCACCTGCGCTTAACCCGCTGCGCTACGGCCCGACTCCCACAAAGAAACATTTTTAGGTTTAGCAGTAGGGTTAAATTTTTTGTCTGTTGAGGACTGAGTATCATTTGAGACCTACAGCTAGTATCAAGAGGCTCTCTAAATATGTATCTGCAAACTTATCTAGGGTTTTCTTGGGCACTCATGCTTAATAGTATTTAAGTGTTTGTTTTTTTTTTAACTATTAGTGAATTTGTGCTTCTTATGGCTTCTGTTACGTTGATATTTCCAACTTATATTTCATGGAAAAACATGAAAGATCATTCACGCAATCCATTTGGTAATCATTTATCCATTAACACAGCTACTAAAACTTGAAGATGTCAGGAGTTGTTAAGACTCCTGCTACTACTTCATCTAAATGGCAGAGGCAAGCAAATATGAATGCAGAATAGTCCAAGTACATTGTACACACATGTATAAACATATTGATCTGTGCACCTGTAATGCAAACTAGCAGCCTCTAGCTGCAGGTAGGAGTAAGTGCAGGGTCTTTTCCAGTTGGTGACTCATTTGTTTTAGAAGAACCATTAGTGTGCATGCAGATTTTTTAGTAGAAAGCTAGGACACTGGGACATCCATTAAGATAACATGAAGTCTAGAAATGGAAATGGAAAAGAGTTTTATTTGAAAGACATTTAAAGCAGAGTTTCGTAGGAATGAGGATCTTACTGGTCGTGGAAGAACACGAGATCAGAAAGACTGAATGAGGTTTGTAGGCACTGAGAATGACAGTGTTGATTTTTCTTTTCTTTCTCTTCGGATAGTATTTCTTCTTTTTGAGAATGTATCTGATGATACCTTCAGAAATGAAATGAAAATCAGACATGTGATGTGGCCAGGGAGATGATTTAGCTGATAGACTGTAGGATTTGCATGGGTGCTGCACTAGGCTTGATTCCCAGCTCTGCATTTGCCAGAGCAGTGCTCTTGTCTCTGTAAACAAAGAAGCAAGCAAATAAAGCTAAAAACAAAGAAAGGAAGGAAGAAAAAAGAAAAGGATATATATATATATATATTGAGTTTTTCTCTTGGTACTTCAACTTACAGTGTTTTTTTTTTCTAATATTAGATTTCAAATGGACAGAGATGTGACAAAAAAGTTAATGTTGTTCATTGGAGTTGAGAAATAACTTCAAAAAATTTTTAGGGGGCTGGGCAGTAGCGCAGTGGCGGCAAGCGCAAGGACCAGCATAAGGGTCCCAGTTTGAGCCCCTGGCTCCCCACCTGCAGGGGGGTCACCTCATAGGTGGTGAAGCAGGTCTGCAGGTGTCTATCTTTCTCTCCCTTTCTCTGTCTTCTCTTCCTCTCTATATTTCTCTGTCCTATCCAACAGCAAAGATAGCAATAACAACAATGGTAATAACAACAACAACGATGAACAACAAGGACAACAAAAGGGAAAAAAATAACCTCCAGGACCAGTGCATTCATGGTGCAGGCACTGAGCCCTAGCAATAACCCTGGAGGCAAAAAAAAAAAAAAAATTAAAAAAAATTTATTTATTAACAGGAGAGAGAGAACAAGAGGATCACTCAAGCATATGTGATGCTGGGGATTCAGCTTTGTGACCTCATGTTTGATAGTTCAACACTGTGCCACCTCTTGGGCTAAGAGTAATATTTTTAATAATTAAAAATATTTTTAATGATAGCTTTTAAAAATGTGTTATGTCTTTAGAACTATTGCTTTTTATTGGAGTAAATGTAGGAAATGTTTATTAAAATATAACTATTAAATAACAATAAAAAATTGGTAAAGCATCCAATGTAAAAGTTTCACTTTCTTTTAAAAAATATTTTATTTATTTATTTATTTATTTTTAAAGAGAGAGGGATGGAGATAGGTAGATAGATAGACCAGAGCACTGCTCAGCTCTGGCTTATGGTGATACCACGCTGGGGATTGAACCTGGGACCTCAGAACCTCAGCCGTGAAAGTCTTTTGTGTAACCATTATGCTACCTCCCTAGCCCCAAATTTTACTTTCTAATTATGTATTTTGCTCTACACATTTCTGAGTTAGATATTTCTGTCATGATGTATTTGTCAGAAAACAGATACATACTGGGAACATACTACTAGGAAAGTGACTAAAATACATTGTTTTATCATTGATTAAAATAATGCTATTTTAGTAATCTTATGTAAAAATCAATAGTTTTGATGAAACCTTTTAAGTTGTAGTCCCATCAGTACCCCACTAGATGGCACTGAAAGCCTAAAGAAAAAAATGGCATTGACTTAAAAAAAAAGCTATCTTTTATTTAAAACACACAATTACAAACTGATGAACTGGCTGCTTTGATGGATTATTGTTGTTGTTCTCTTGGGATTTTAAGAAAATGTGCAATTTCCCCAAGTAATCAAACATCTGTCAATTCATTACAGACATACATGGTGTATATTATGGTTGTAGGGTATCTGTTCTCTGATTCCCATTTCATCTGGAAACAGAAAACCTGTTATGATTTATGATTTTTCTAATATCATCAGAAATTGAAAATTTACGTTTTTGTTCTTTAACTCTACATGGAGTTTGGTGCCTAAACTCTTTTCTTCTTGCTCTTTCTTTTGCTCTCAAGTAGGACTCCAGTGTGATGTTAACTTTAATGCTATGATTTCTGTTTTATAATTCACAATAATATTATATGTCTGTGTTGAATGGCGAGATAAAAAAGTGAAAACAAACATAAAAACATGGATAAGATTTTTTGTCTCCACAAGCCCACATTCATATTTTATAAAGAGCAAACATTTCTTCCATGCTCTCTTCAAACATAGTACATTTTGCTATTCAGGTATACAATATGAATTGTACTCTAATAGATTAAGTATAGAAGTGAAAATTGGCTTGTATCCAATTTTGTATTTTACTATAAATTTTCTGTAGGCTGTTAAAACCTGGCTTGTGAATAGAATATTTTGCATTTGGTTTTTTTTTTTTTGGATAAAAATATGACTGCAGAGTATGCTTTTTAAAGCTGTTCTGTGGGTTTAAAGATTAGGTAAAATTCTGTTCAAAATTAAAGAGAATATTGAATTTAGTAATGAAAAGGAAAATTGCTAAACTTTTATAACTAACTTTCTTATAGGATAACATCCTGAATTTGTGTTGATGCTTTTAACTGGTGTGATATTTTGTGTAATTTGAACGTGATTGCCAAATGCAAAATTGTTTTTTTCTTTTCTAAACTCAAATACATTTTATTAAGATATGAACTCTCAAATGGGAAATTATTTTGTAGAGTGATGGTCTAGTTCCTTAGAAACCGTAAATATACTGGAATGTTTCATGACAGTTTACATTTGAGGGCTTCACTTATTTTATAGACTTGATTGCTAAACTCATAAAACCTTCTGTTGCTTTTTTTAGAGTAGAGATGACGGAAACTAAGAGATAGACCTAGACTTATGATTATTTTTCATATTTCATAAAGCTACATTTATGATGTATATTATTGTGTATGTTCATGTAGCTTTATTGAAAAATATCAAAATAGAAAAATATGTGAGACTGTTATATGCACTGTTATTATTTCTTGCTGTAAAAGACAGCCTGTAAAATACTGAATAATTTTTTTGTTGTCTACCACTTTTAAAAAATTATTCTTGGTTTATTATGTTAAGAGAATGTTGAATATTTAGGCTGACTGTTTGGATATAGCATCTGACAAAAAAAGTCTGTGTAAGATTTTTTTTTATTATGTTTAGTAAAGGAAAATATGGCTCTAGTTAATAAAAAGTATGTTGACTTTCGTAAGCTATCAGTGGTTGCATTTTATTGCCTTTTGAAGTACCTGTAGAATCTCCCGAGGACATTTTTCTGCCCTTTGGGAAACCAGCCACTGTTTATATTGTACAGCCTGTTTTATGCATTCCCACTATACTATTATTACTTATGTGTAAAAGGGGTGGGGGAAAGCTTCTTAAAACCTCCTATATGTAATCTATTCCCCCCAAATTCTCAAACTTGAAATTCTCTTTTTTCGTATTGTTCAAATACCACCTTTCCTATCGGATATAAACTCACTTTCTGTCCTTTGATGTCTTTCATTTTATTTATCTGTCTTATGTTCTGCCCTGCAATGTCATTGTTTATTCACCTGATCCCTCCTATTGCGTTAGCAACCATTAGAAAGAACAGCTAGATTTTACTTATCTTTGTTTCTAAATGACTTAATATTGGGAATTTTTACACAATGGGAATTTAAAAATTATTAAATTGAAATATGTGACTTGTCTGGGAAAGGTAGGAAAATAGTTTTGAAAATAAAGAGAGGGATTTGATTTGTTTATTTTTGTTATGTTGTGTTTCTTTTTTTAATTTTTTTACAGTTTATTATATTAGTTGTAGTTTTTCTTCAGTTTTAATTCTGGGGTGGCATTGATGTACTTTTCTTTCTTTTTGGTATAGTTGATTACCATTAGCACATAAGTTGTGGAATATAACTATGGTCTGTAGTTAATTACTAGATTTTTGAGGTTAAGCAGGCATTTATAGCACTAGTACTGCTTATATGTTCATTTGTTACTATAGAACATACATTTACTATAAAAGTAACATTAAGATACTTTATTAAGATGAAAAGTTTATAAAACTAAAATACTTTATTCCCACACTTAATTTAAATATCTAAAGTACTGTAGCTTTTTTAAAAATCATGTTTTAATAAGGAGTTACTTTTGTTATTATATCTCCTGATTTTGCTTTTGTAAAATTTTTTGTAGTTTTTTTTTCATTTTGCTTATGTAAATCATTATCTCATACGTATATATTAACTTGTAAAATTGGGCCTCTAGTGAAGAATTATGCATTTTTGTACACAATACTGATCTTAAGAAACCATTTTATATAATGCATAATCATGGAGTCATTGTGAAAGGAATATGTAATCTAGCTTTCTGTTTATTTTTCTAGTTAGTATTCATATAATATCCCTAGAATCATTTTGCCATTTATTATAATTTCTAGTTAGAAGAAAGAAGCCTTTTTAAAAGCTTGCGAGAAAATTTGACTATCAAAAGAATATTATCTTTTCTCCCATTTTGCTTTTATTTTTTTTTTTAAATACAGTTCACCTTATAAATTAGTTTTGGTTTGATCAGTGATTATTTTCTACAATATGCCTTGGCACCATGGAGCATAATGATGGAGAGTGAGGATGTATCTCAGTTCTCAAGAGGTGTGTAATCTGATCAAGCAGGCAGGAACAAACAGTAAAAAGCACACAGGGAATGATGAAGTAGAAACAGTCTCATCCTGCAAGTGTAGTGAGATTAAAAAGGAACAGGATGATCAGGATTCTAGTCAGAATTGAGTTTGACTGTGCTAGTTCCGATGTATGTTTTTACACAGCGTTATGCCTGAAAGGAGAGAGTATTTTATGGAGATGGGTATTTTATGTTGGGCATTTGTTTTGGGTTGAATTCTATTTTCTGTGATTTATTTCTTTTTCTGTCTGCCTTGGCTTTATCTGTCCTTAATCCAGGTTACTTCTGTTCTTATTGTCAAGTGTTACATACATGTCAGTTCTGTGAAATTAGATGGGTTTGTCTGTTCACTGAAATATAATTGCTTAGTTCTTTAAGAAGGAGTGTCATTTGACCTTTTATGTCCATATGCAGATTGTACTGCTTTTATAGACTCATCACATTTATGAAATACATTTGTGAGATATTTATAAATGAAATTATGTTTCCCCTTTGACATTTTTTAAACTAGACATTTGAGTGTATTTATGTGTGGAAAAAAAAGAAGAAACAATAAGCTAGGTATGGAGAGACTTAAAATAAGTTACCTGAGGCTAAAGCATAGTTGAAACTAAAACCTAAATGTCTTTACCTTCAGATCAATCGGGTAGTATCTCAGCATGGTGTCATAAACCATTGACATTTATACATTTAAGATGAAATGCTCAATTCACTGCACTGTACTTGAACTTATGGTTTGGGTCCACACCTGATTATTTTCAGTCTTAACAATGTTTATAAACTTTTTTTTTTTTTTTAATGGCACTCACTTCATTGACTTGCCCATGGTGGTGTGGAATTCCTAGGCAGGTAGCTTTGCTTTTCCCCCTTTTGAACTTTAATGTCTCCCTACTCAGTGTGTAGAACTCCTGGTTCTTTTTTCTATTTCCCATTTTATTGTTATATCACCTTGGAATTCAGGGAAATTGCTTATGAATAAGCTAGTTGGGAAACCTTCTGCAAGTGGTGTGGTTTTCATCTAATTCTGTTCCTCACACCATTGCCTGGGGCAGGGGGTGGGTGGGCTGCCCAGATTTATGTGTTATAGATATATCTCTGTGGGAATGCAGTTTCCACTGATAAGGTGCTGAGTTTCTTATTATATTCAGACTGTCTGATTGTATGCTGAATCAGTGACGTCTGTGTGTTTGACCTTTTTTGTTACTGTATTTCATAAGCTGTGTTTTGGTACAGAAGAGACATTTTCTTTTCCATACATTATTAATAATGCAGGTTTGATTTTTATATGACTTTACTCTTTTTTTTTTTTAAAGTAATTTGGTGGCTGTTTTAAACAGCTAACTATTCTCTTACCCTTGTATTTTCTGTAGATTGAATCAACTAAGATGAGATAGTTTTGTAGTTAATATTCACAAATTTAAAATGTAAATTTAACTCTAAAATAATACATGTTCGGCTCTTTCTGTAAATAAAATTTATGCCCTGCAATAAAATAATTATCAATATCTTTATTTGGAAAATAATGTCATTTGATTAACTACGTAGATTTGTATATTTATTTATGATAAAGAATTTTTTCTGGTAGTGGAGAATGGTTATGCAAAAAAGACAGAGATGTCACAGTCTCAGATTCAGTTTCCCATATCGATATAAACAATAGATGAGTAGTGTTCTGTTAAAAAAAAAGGAAGAAGAAAACATTTTTTCCAATTATTATCTTAGTAACTAAAATCAGTTTTGAATAGTGGTTTTGTTTTTGTACTTAGATGTATTTGAGATGAAATAAAAACTTTGAATGCATTGCTTTTAAAGAACGATTTATTTTTGAGAGAGTGAGAGATCAAGATCAGAGCATCGTTCCAGCAAATGCAGTGACAGGGTTCAAACCCCAGGGCCTCAACTCATGTAAATCCTGCACTCTATTCACTGAGGTGTCTCCCTGATTGCTGAATGGCTAGATTGTTATATATCATTCATTATGGCTTGACTGTTTAATATGGCAGAGAGCATATCTGAATTACTGAAATTTCTCTATCAGTTAAAGTTTCTGTTTGTTTTGTTAGGTAAATAATGTTTTAGGAGATAGTTGTACAATTTTATTTTTTGCTGTTGTACTTGTTTTTTTTTTTTTTTTTACTATTTATATATTTTCCCTTTTTTTGCCCTGTTTTATTGTTGTAGTTATTGTTGTTCTTGATGTCATTGTTGTTGGATAGGACAGAGAGAAATGGAGAGAGGAGGGGAAGACAGAAAGGAGGAGAGAAAGACAGACACCTGTAGACCTGCTTCACCGCCTGTGAAGCGACTCCCCCTACAGGTGGGGATTCGGGCTTGAACCCGAATCCTTACTCTAGTCCTTGCGCTTTGTGCCATGTGTGCTTAACCCGCTGCGCTACGCCGGACTCCCCTTCAAACCCCCCCCCCCTTTTTTTGTGTCTCTAGGGCTATTGCTGGGGCTTGGTGCCAACACTACAAATCCACTGCTCGTGGAGGACATTTTTTTCCACTTTATTGGATAGGACAGAGAGAAATGGAGAGAAGAGGAGGGAGATAGGGAGAGTGAAACACAACTTTAGACCTGCTTCACCACTTGAGAATTGTTCCTCCACGATGAAACCCGGATCCTTGAGTTGATCCTTGCGCTTTATTGTGTGTAACTGGGTGTGCCACCGCCCAGCTCTTGTACTTGATTCTTTGAAGATGTTTCTGAAGCAGATATTGTGCAGTGTTCTACCATTGTTTTCTTCTATATATTTTGATAGTTTCTGGTCTGACGTCCAAGTCTTTGATCCATTTGGAGTCGACTTTAATATACAGTGAAATGTGGTGGTCTGGTTTCAGTATTCTGTATGTCTCAATACAGTTTTCTCATCACCATTTGTTGAAAAGATCCTTCTTTCCACCTTAATGATTTTGGCTCCTTTGTCAAAAATTAGATATTCATAGGTGTGGGGACTAATTTTTGAGCTCTCAGTTCTATCCCACTGGTCTGTGCGCCTCATTTTGTTTTAGTACCAGACAGTTCTGATTATAATAATCCTGCAGTATACTTTGAGATCAGAATCATCATGCCTCTATTCTTGTTGTTTTTCTTCAGGATTTATTGGACAATTCTGGGTATTTTCTGGTTTCAGATAAACTTTTGTAGATTTTGTTCTATTACGTTGAAGAAATTTGCTAGACTGTTGATAGGGATTGCACTGACCTGTATGTGGTCAATCTTCCAGAAGGGAAAGATAGTCATTTTAAAGATGTTAATTCTTCAAAGCTATGACCATGGGATACCTTTCCATTTCTTTATCTCTTTTTCTGTTTTATTTAGACAAATAATTTTCAGTTAGGTCTTTCACCTCCTTTGTTAAGTTCATTCCTAGACACCTAATTGTTTTTGCTGCTATTTGAAAGGGATTGACTTCTGTATTTCTTCTTCTGAGTTGCTGTTTGCATAGACAAGTGCCCCTGATTTTTATATATTAATTTTCTACCTTACTACCTCTCTACTGATATTTTAGCTAATTATGCCTTGAAATTATACAGGATAAGGGTGCTGACACTAGGAATTTGTCTGTCAGACTCTTTTTAGTAATAAAATTCTGTGGAATCCCCATCTGCATCATTGGAAAGAAAACATTTGATCAAATATGGAGCTTTAGGTGTATAATGAGAGCAGTACTTGGAATACCCATGTAATTTGAGGGAATCTTCATAGAACTATATAGAACCTTTCCTAAATGCAATTTCTTAGACAGCAACATGATTTTTAACAAAAAGGAAGATATTTGCTATTCAAGGTCCCAAAGTGGATTATGACACAAAAGTCACTGGGATGTATGTTGCTCCCTTGTTATTTGTGTTGAAACAGATTTTAGGATGTTGTTAAGTGGAGGTGTGTGTGTGTGTTGTGGAAGAGGTGAGAGAAATGTATGTGAGAGATGTTAAGCCATCACTGTTTTTCCTTTTTATTAAATATTTTTAAGGTCTTCCTGGTTGTTACACAGGAAATTGAAAATAGATTAAAATTTTTTTAATTTGCTAGAACCCCCCCCCCCAATGGATAACTTATTCTTAGTATTTGACTGATTCCTAATTTTCTGTGAATTTCTTACTTTCTGATAGTTTGTATCTTGGTCCAAATGGTTCCTAACATATTTGGAAGTGTTAAGACAGCTGATCATTTTCTTCAATGCAGATAGAATTTTAACAGCTACAAGTACTATAATCATGATTATTTTTTTCCCCCTCTTAAAGGAGGAATTTCGAGAACTTCGAGAACAACCCAGTGATCCTCAGGCTGAACAAGAACTAATTAATAGTATTGAACAAGTATATTTTTCTACAGACTCCTTTGATATTGTTAAATATGAGCTGGAGGTAAAAAAAATCATAATATTTTAAAGCCTATTTTGTTAAGTGATTGAATTTGTGAGTGAGATTTAGTTGTTGTTTTTTTTAAAGATGGTTTTAATTGTTTTTATACCAGAATAATTCTGTGATGACCATATGAACTCTATTATTTAAAATAAAATTATTTTGAAAAATGTGATATTAAGTGCAATTGTAGAGTACTGCTCTGAAAAAGAACTCTGTAGCTGATTTTTTTAACTACTAGTATGCCATATATGAATTTGCTTTATCTTACACTGACTAAATAAGCTTCTAAATAGTAGCTCTGTGATTTAATCATAGATGTATATGTCTGTAATTGTTTAACCACAATACAACTCTTATGCCATGAAGTTGTTCAGAAAAGTATGTAGTAGTGAAAGTTTTTTTTTGCTGAAATCAAATTAGTATGCATGTGTATTCCATCTATAAAATCAGTCTGCAAGTATTTCTAAAGTTTCATCACTTAGACTGAGACTTGGTGTTCAATTTCACATCTATATAATGTATAAGTGTTTGTTAGTTTCACATACTGTGTCCCTCAAAGTAATGTAATCCAGAACCACAGTAGCTGATGCTATTATAAAGTAGTGCTTGGTTATGTATGTACCAAAAATATATAATATGTATATTTTAAGTAATATATATATTTTTATTGAAGGGAATTAATACCTCATAGAGCAGATCCCCCACCCCACTCCCCAAGGTTCTCTTTCTCTTGGAATAACCATACACTTTGAGGGAATCCTTCCAGAACTATGGAACCTTTTCTGAATGCACAGATTCTTAGACAGCAGTGTGATTTAAAATTTTTTTTAATTATTTTTTTTATTGGATAGAGACAGAGTAATCCAGAGGGAAGGGGAGATAGAGAGGGAAGAAGAGAGAGAGACCCTGTAGCCCTGCTTCATCACTCCTGAAGTTTTCCCCTTGCAGGTGGGAACCGGGGCTTTGAACCTGGATCCTTGCACATTGTAACATGCACTCAGCCAGGTGCGCCACTGCCTAGCCCCAGCAGTGTGATTTTCAAGGACTCCCTCCCTAGAGTCCTTTGTTTTGGTGCAAGACACCATGTCCAGATCACGTTTCTTTTTTGTCTTCTCCCAAGGGGACTCCCCCCCCCCCCAGGTTTATTACTGCTTTAGTTAGTTTGCTTTTTTTTTTTTTTCCTCTTTCTTTCTCTCTTTAAATTTTTAAAAATTTTATTTTACCAGAGCACTGCTTAGCTCTGGCTTATGATGGTAGAGGGGCTTGAACCTGACTTGGAGCTTCAGGCATGAGAGTCTCTTTGCATAACCATTGTGCTATCTCCCCCAATCAGTGACATATTTTTTAAGTTCTGTCATAGACTTAAGGGTTAGACCTGTGGTTGTGAGGGTAGAGAGAAGGTTAGGAACTTTTTTGTTTGTTGTTTGTTTTCTCTCTTTTTTAAATCTTTATTTAATTTGATAGGACAGAGAAATTGAGGGAGAAGGGGAGGGGGAGGGGGAGGGGAGGGGGAGAGGGAGAGGGAGAGGGAGAGGGAGAGGGAGAGGGAGAGGGAGAGGGAGAGGTTTCCATCCCAAGGCCTAGGCCTGGTTTCCCGGAGGTTAGAGTTAGCATTGATGGAGAAAACAAAACTAGGTAAGTGATGGAGCTTGAGTACCTGAGGGTTAAGTAACTGAGATATGTCCAAGCTTTTGTCTCTGAAATCTCGTGGAGGAAATGAAGAGGAAAGGGATGAGATTTAACACTTTTGTATGCACAAATTATAGTTTGTAAGTCAAAGGTATCTAGAAAATGAAACCAAATCAAACTATTCTTTGATTCTTCATTTAATTATTTTTTTTTTGTAGAAACTCCCTCCTATTCTCAGTTTGCAAGAACTAGAGGAGTATAGAGACAAATTAAAACAACAGCAAGCTGCGGTAAGTAAAAAAAAATATATGTTCTGAAAATAAAACTGGAACACAGAAGAAATGTGTAACATTTGAGATTTTTATGGTCTAACTACTAACATGATATAAATCTTAAAATTTAACTTTGACTTAAATGATACATTTATATAAAACCTTCATTTCTATTCAGTTTTTTGCCTCTAGAATTTGGGAATTCTTTTTCTGGAATTTTTAACATGATCAAAGAATTTTGAACTTTTTTTCAAGATTAGTAAGTACCTTTAGGCACCTTGTCATGCAGGCATGCTTGACTCTCCTACCGTTAAGTTTGTTTTGTGATTGAGGTTTTTTTTTTTTTTTTGGTGGGGGGAGTGGATCTGGGGCCCCACATGCATGATTTCTCCACTTCTCCCCTTCCCATTGTTTTCTTTTCCTTCCCCTCCTTTCCTCTCCCCTTCTTCTTTCCCATTTTCTTTTCTTTACCGTGGTTACTGAAACTGACTGGCTACGGAAGAAGGGCAAATGCTAGAAGAAGAACTGAAACAAAGCAGAGATAGGAAAGAGAGAGAGAAAATTACATTTATAGACACATGCAGGATCGAGGGGGGCGAGAGAGAGAGAGAGAGAGAAATCACAAGTACAAGCCCCAAGTTTACTGGCCCTTTAACTTTTATAGTGAGTTCAAGGGCTTTTAGGCCATATCTTATTAAGATAGAGACAGAGGGACAGGCAGATAGACAGAAACAGGGAGAAAGACACTATAGCATCAGTTTCCCCGTGTGGTACACTTCTCCTGTGATAGTATTTGGCTTCAAACCTGGTGTGCAAACATGGCAAGTTACCTGCCCTACCAATCAATTATCTCTCTGATCCTTAATTGAATATTTTCATCTCAAGATAAAGGTCCTCATTTCTATTTGAAATAGATCCAAAGAGAATATAGGGCTATGAGAAAAGCCTGAATTTAAGTGACCATTGTGTGATTTCTGAGTGAGTTATTTAACCTTGCTAAGTCTCTTTAGCTTTGTCTATGGGTTTTAGCATTGCATTCTCTCAAATTCCATATTTCTCTGTATTTTCATGTTAAGCTGAATTCTCTTTACAAATCTTAAACTATTCTGTAAAGTATTACTAAGTAGTGGTCATAGGTGGTCTTGTTAGTTTGTTTGTTTATTTATTTATTTATTTACTTACCAGAGCGCTGATCAGCTCTGGCTTATAGTGGTATGGAGGACAGAACCTGGGACTTTGGAGCTTCAGGCACTAAAGTCTCTCTGCATAACCATTATCTACCCCTGCCCAGTTTAAAAAATATATTTTTATTTATTTATTTATTGGATAGAGACAGAAATTAGGAGGGATAGGGAAGATAGCCGAGAAGTGAGAAAGATACCTGCAACACTGCTTCACCACTTGGAAAGCTTTCCCCTGCAGATGGGGACTGGAGGTTTGAACCTTGTCATTATACATTATAACATGTGCGCTCAACCAAGTGTACCACCAGTGGACTTGTTTGTTTTTTAATACTAAAGGCAAACTAGTAATAAATTTACCTATTTGATTTAAGATGGGATTTTTAATAATACAATCTGTTATATAAAGGAGGATTTACTTCTCTTTCTTTTGTATTATTCCTAGAAGTTTCAGTGGTTGTTAGAATCTTCCTGCTAGTAGCAGTAACAGGATAGGGACTTGAATCCCCTGAGGATTGTATAGTAAAAATACACTTCTGCAAGATTCAATTTCAGTAAATGTTGGAAACTTTATCTCCTTTTGGCTTAAACATGCTTAGGTCTTTGCCATCTGTGTGCTTTATGTAGTATTTTGGGGGCTAAGAGCCCTAAAGTGTAGTGACCATTGCGGTTTGATAACCTGGTTTTGAATCCTGACCTTGTAACTTACTAACTGTGAAGTTGAAGGCATGCTATGAATATGCTCAAGTGGAAAATGAGGATGTGTCTAATTCATCTCAGAAGGTTGTCATGAGGACTAATTGGGATAATGTAGAAAAAGCACGTAGTGCACTGCCTGGCACAAGTGCAAACTACTCATAACTACATCATTCTTTTTTAAACCCAGTTTTGTAAAACCAGGTGGATTTTTGTGCATGTCTATACAAACTCATAGTAGTATAAATTTGTATGTATCTATCCAAATTCAAAAGATTAAAAAACATGAAAAGACTAATGCAAATTTTGAATGAGTAAATTTTGAATGTTAGAATCTTAACTGACCTAAGAAAAGGGAATCTATGTTTCTTGAATAAGTACTTACTTGTCACTTATGGTATTTTGTGCTTCATACTATATGGGGTGTCACTAAAGTGTAGCCTGTTAGGGGTCCCTGAAATTTTGATATATGAAAGAGACTGTTCTCAAAAGTCCTTCTAGCTTATATACATTAATAGTGATCATGTATTTCGTTGTCGGAAAAATCATAAAGCATTTTCGCATCATAAAGCACAGGAAAAAAATTGTCATGACTTTTCTGACAAACTAATAATTAACCAAGAAAAGCTTAGATATTTCCATAGCATTTCAAAACACACATTTTCAGTTTTTCAGACATAGAGGACCAAGTGACTATTTTCTTATATGATACAAAGGATCCAAACAAAGGGATACAGCTGGTCTTTGTTTCCCAGATATTGTCTCCAAAACAATTTTCAGTTTGAACAGATTTCATTTTTTTAAAGCAAGTTCTGCACCATTAAAGATTGTTACACCTTTGTACCTATTAAGTCAGATAATGATATTCATTTATTATTAAAAATAATAAAAAGGGGGTCGGGCGGTGGCGCAGTGTTAAGCGCATGTGGCCGCAAAGCGCAGGGACCAGCGTAAGGATCCCCATTCTAGCCCCGGGCTCCCCACCTGCAGGGGAGTCGCATCGCAGGCGGTGAAGCAGGTCTGCAGGTGTCTATCTTTCTCTCCCCTTCTCTGTCTTCCCCTCCTCTCTCCATTTCTCTCTGTCCTATCCAACAACGAATTGCGTCAACAAAGGCAATAATAATAACCACAACGAAGCTATAACAAGGGCAACAAAAGGGGGGGGAAAAAAAGGCCTCCAGGAGCGGTGGATTCATGGTGCAGGCACCGAGCCCAGGAATAACCCTGGAGGAGGAAAAAAAAAAAAAGTAATAAAAAGATCATTTACTGAGTTTTTGTCAGAAGCAACTACTACCTCTTTCACTAATTTAAAGTCCAGAGGCATATATGTGACTATAGCATGCTAACATTTGTTATGACAATTACTGGGAAGACTTGGAGAATATTCTTGCAAAAATTTAAAATGTAAAATATAACAGGAAGCATAAGCCCTTCCCTTTTTTTGTTTCCATATAGGTCTCTAAAAAAGTGGCAGATTTAATTCTTGAAAAACAGCCTGCTTATGTAAAGGTGGGGTAATACTTATTTTTATTTAGTATGTTGTTTTTAGAAAATGTTTAAAATTTTTTACTCATGATATAATAGTGGTAGTTCCATGCCATACTCCCCATCAAAGTTTTGTGCCCCCAACCACCAATGGATAATACTTCATTTTAGTTGCAAAATTGAAAAAATGGTTAACTTGCATCTGAAAATATTGACAATTTTTTGATTTATACTTTTACCTTAGCTTACATATAGCCTTTATATGTGTTGTGTATTTCCTTCTCATTTTTTTTTTGGGGGGGGGGAAACGTACCAAACTGAAGAAGCAAGTTTTTATTTCTGATTTTAAAGTAATCTCTTTGGTTTTCCACATGTTAGAATGACCAGGAAAATTGTCTCCATGTAGTTCATATCACACTGACAACTAATAATGATTGCTCTACAGTGATATAAAAACAGGTCTTGAAAATAAGATAAAGTTGTGGATATATGATTGCATCTTTTATCAGAAATTGGAAAATCCATCAAAATATCTTAATGATTTTCAAGTGAACTTTTTCATTGTCAAGGCATCTTAGACAGACTATGACCCACATAGTCAATGACTGCCACCTCTCCAGATTCAAAGGAGGTCTCAAAACTTTACATCAGGCTCAACCTGACGCTGTTGACTGGCTACGGAAGAAGGGCAAACGCTAGAAGAAAAGAAGCATATAGATACTGTATTTGTTGTGTCATTTATTTTTTAAGATTTTATTATCTTTAAAATATTTTTATTATTTATTAGGTAGAGAGAGGGAGACTGAGGGAAGGGAAAGAGAGATAGAGAGAGAAATCAGTAGCCCTGCTTCACCATTCACAAAGCTTTCCCTCTGGAGGTGGGGATCTCAGACTTGAACTTGTGTCCTTGCACGTTATAACGTGCACTCAACTACGGGTGCCACTCCCCCCCCATGCCATAGCCTTTACTGGCTTGTGAAGTTCTCTCAGGTAGAGACATTTAATGGGTTTATTAGTATTTAACTGTGTCTTTCTGAAAAACAGTTTGGGCCTAGATTTCCTTACATAATGACTAAATATTTTGTCAGTTGTTAAAAATCTGTCCATGTTCAGCGGGGAAGCAATTACAGAAGCCAGACCTTCTACCTTCTGCAACCCTCAACGACCCTGGGTCCATGCTCCCAGAGGGCTAAAGAATGGGAAAGCTAACATGGGAGGGGGTGGGTTATGGGGATTGGGTGGTGGGAATTGTGTGGAGTTGTACCCCTCCTACCTTATGTTTTTGTTCACTAATCCTTTCTTAAATAAAAAATTAAAAAAAAATCTGTTAAAAATAGTTACTTTAGGTAATTATGAATATTATACTAACAGTTCTTAAACTTAGGCATTTTTGTTGCTACTTTGTTAGAGTACCATATGAAGAAGAAAAGACAATAAAATGCCACAAGGAATAACTTTTCCTTACCTTTCTGTAGGAACTTGAAAGAGTTACCTCATTGCAGACAGGTCTTCAGTTAGCTGCTGTTATCTGCACAAATGGGAGGAGGTATTGTACTTTATAATATCTTATTCTTACTTTTATTTTTTTATTTTTTATTTATTTTTAAATTTTTTTTATTTAAGAAAGGATTAATTAACAAAACCATAGGGTAGGAGGGGTACAACTCCACACAATTCCCACCACCCAATCTCCATATCCCACCCCCTCCCCTGATAGCTTTCCCATTCTCTATCCCTCTGGGAGCATGGACCCAGGGTCATTGTGGGTTGCAGAAGGTAGAAGGTCTGGCTTCTGTAATTGCTTCCCCGCTGAACATGGGCGTTGACTGGTTGGTCCATACTCCCATTCTGCCTCTCTCTTTCCCTAGTAGGGTGTGTCTCTGGGGAAGCTGAGCTCCAGGACACATTGGTGGGTTATTCTTACTTTTAAACAAGTGTCTCAATAAAACTGTGAGACTATCATTGATAATTTAATTTTATTATGACTATGCTTTCTAGACTATTATTTCATCAATTGAAAATCCACGATGATCAAAACTATTCTAAGAAGTTAGGTAGTGTCTCTACATCTAGTTGTGACTTGATAATGTTACTGGTTATTGTTTTTGTATTACTTATGTCAGTGCCTCTCAAAATGTGTAGTAAACAAGTCTTTTTTTTAATTCTACCTTGTTACAGGCATTTTTTTTTTTTTTGGTAAAATGCTGTGAACGAGTTACTAGGAAAATGAAATAAAAGTCAGGTATATAAATACAATTCCATTTTTTTGTCATTAGGTATTGGATTATCCTATCAGCTTTTGCTCTAAGTATTTTGAATCTAATGTTCAATTTCTGTACTTTTCTTCTGATAGACTGGTAACACTTTGAGGATTGGCACCAGTCTGTCTCATATTTAAGTGATTCTGATTTAGATTGAACTGTTGAATAAATCTGTCAAATAGTATTCACAACCCCACTTTAAAGACTAATCTAGGATCCTACCACATTTCTTGCCTAATTGTTCTCTGTGAATAGTGTTCTTATTCTTGAAAAATTTGACTGTTTTTGTTCATATTTACAGGCATCTAAATATTGCAAAGGAAGGTTTTACTCAAGCTAGTTTAGGCCTTCTTGCAAATCAAAGGAAACGCCAGTTGCTGATTGGACTTCTGAAGTCTCTGAGAACTATAAAAACATTGGTATATATAGGCTACATTTACATATATATATATATAATTAAAGTTTTACTTTGGCTGAAATAGATTTTACTTTTTTTTTTTTCCCAGCAAAGAACAGATGTACGCTTAAGTGAAATGCTAGAGGTAAGTTAACAGAGATTGGACATTTGACAATCCTGATGCCAAATAGAAAAAACTCAGATACCCATTTTTCTCATCATGCTGTATGATTTAAGAATCAAGGCAAGAAAAGTAAAACAAGGTGAAGTTTGAACATGGGGCATATTGTAGCAAGGCAAAGGATTCTGGAGTAGGGAAAGATTGGGCAGAAGGTATTAGGTATCCAGTACATGATAGGTTTTTGGTGGAAATGATTTGCAGATACCTACCAGGGGAAGATAAGAAACTGTATCCATATGTCAACAACTGTTATGTAAGCCATTATTTCCCAAGCAAAATGATAACAGAACAACTGCGGTAGAAAAATTCACATGCATTTTTCTAATAATGCTTTCATGATTTAAAGAGAATTTTGCTCTTACAAATGTCTGTGTGTTAAAGAACTTTTTCCTATTGCTATATCACACTTTATCAAAAATATTTTGGGTGTAAATGTTTACTTTGTAGCAAAGTGGGTATGTTAACTTTAAAAATGTCTCTCACAATTGTACTAGCACCCAAATTGCAATAAAATTATTTTTTGCATCTAGCATCTAGTTGTGACTTAAGGAATATGTAATATTTTTGTTATGATTATAGTGTCTCATGCAAGTTTTCTTTGAACAATCTGTGTTTCTTTGATGCTTTCTTAATATTTTATTCACGTTCTATTTCTCCAAAGCATAATGTGTGTTTTTCCTTAACACTTGAGCTCCTTTGAGTAGGTACTTTATCAATTTGAAATAACAGTGCTTCCAATTGTATTTGCTGAATTTAGATTATACATGTGGAAACTATTTAATTTTTTTTTTGTAATCACTTTATTACTTCCAAAGTATTACAGTGAAACCAGAATTGAGGAATCCATATGAAGTATTCACTTGACATTAAGTTCATTTTTAGGTGATAAACATGCTCTGAGGTTATAAAGACTAGTAGTATACTTTTTAAATATATAAATTTAGTTGTTTAAAATGTGTATTGACTTCTTTGTGGTAGAACTGTAAAATGTTGAATGCAAATCAGATGCTATATTGTTTTGAGCATTTTCCATAAATATTAATGAAAGGAGATATTTTTATTAGTGATTTCATAATGATTAACAACATTAGGATATAAGAGGGGTACAATTCCCTACCATTCCTACCACCAGAGTTCTGTATTCCATCCTCTCATTGGAAGCTTCTCTATTCTTTATCCCTCTCCGCGAGTATGGACCAGAATTCTTATGGGGTGCAGAAGGTGGAAGGTCTGGCTTCTTTAATTGCTTCTCTACTGAGTATGACCGTTGGCTGGTTGATCTACACCCCCAGCCTGTTTCTATCTTCCTCTAGTGGGGTAGGGATCTGGTGAGATGAGGTTCTAGGACATGGTGAGGTCATCTGCTCAGTGAGAAAGATGATATTTTACATATAGCCTCTATTTGGTGTGCCACTGACTTCTAAAGATATGTGAATAGTTAGAAGAATACCTTCTATATGAAGCAGCTTATCATTCTGTATATACTCTGCCCACATGTATATTCTCAGACTGTATTTGAGGGAGTAAAATGTTTTTCTATGCTCTGTAGCTAGTTGCCTTTTTATGTTTTACTATTTATCTACCATTATATTTTTTTAAATATTTATTTATTCCCTTTTGTTGCCCTTGTTGTTTTATTGTTGTAGTTATTGATGTCATTGTTGTTGGATTGGACAAAGAGAAATTGAGAGAGGAGGGGAAGACAGAGAGGGAGAGAAAGATAAGACACTTGCAGAGCTGCTTCACTGCTTGTGAAGCGACTCCCTTCCAGGTGGGGAGCAGGGGTCTCAAACCGGGATTCTTACGCTGTTCCTTGTGCTTTGTGCCACGTGCGCTTAACCCGCTGCGACTCCCCCATTGTATTTCTTTTTAAATATTTATTTATTCCCTTTTGTTGCCCTTGTTGTAGTTATTACTGTTGTTGTTGTTATTGATGTCGTCGTTGTTGGATAGGACAGAGAAATGGCGAAAGGAGGGGAAGACTTTCAGAGAGGGGGCGAGAAAGTCACCGGAAGACCTGCTTCACCCTGCAGGTGGGGAGGCGGGGGCTTGAATCGGGATTCTTATGCGGTGCCTTGGGCTTTGCGCTACTTGAGCTTAAACCGCTGCGCTACTGCCCGTCTCCCTACCATATAGTGTTTTTAATGCTTACTTAAGAGGAATTATTTTTTTCATTCTGTAACTTTAAAAAATATATTTTATTTATTTATTGGATAAAGACAGCGAAATCTAGAGGAAAAATGAAGATTGAAAGGGAGACACACAGAGACATTTGTAGCACCGCCTCTGCACTTGTGAGGCTTTCCCCTGCAGGTGGTGGCCCGGGCTTAAACCTGGGTCCTTGCACATTGTACGTGAGCACTCAACGTTGTGTGCCACCACTCAGACATTGTTCTGTAACTGTTTGATGGAGTATAAACAGATTTTTTTTTTTCAGGTACTTAAACAAAAATGTTTCCAGTCTACTGACTTCTGTTACTTTTATTTTAAGGAAGAAGACTACCCAGGAGCTATTCAGCTATGTCTGGAATGTCAGAAAGCTGCCAGCACTTTCAAACATTATAGTTGCATAAGGTAACACAATACAAATTTTTTAAAACTAACTCTATTGTCAGGGTTTTTTTTTTTTTGTAAGAGAGTTGCAATATGTAAAGTTATTGAGCATTGAAGTAAAATTAATGAGCGTTGACATTTTTATGTTTAACCAGAGCACTGCTCAGCTCTGGTTTATGGTGGTGCTGGGGATTGAACCAGAGAGCTCAAAACCTCAGGCTTAAAAGTCACTTGCATGACCATTAACCTGTTTCCCCAGCCCTGGAGATTAATCTTAAGTATTTTGTTCTAGTTTAGCATTCATATTTATAAATGTGCAATATAACACAAATAAAAATAATACTTCTCAGGGTGTGGTACCAGGTACATTTTAGGCTTAGCCCTTTTTTTACCTCATGAAAACTTTTGGTTTTGGCTAAAGCACAACTTGACTCTGGCTGTTAGTGCTGGGGATCAAACCTAGGACCTCTTTCATCCAAGTCCTATATAATACTACTGTGCTACCACTACGACCCTCCCCCTTTTCATATTTTTTCCAGTCTGTTTTTGTTTTTAATTTTATAATAGAGTAGTAGTATTGCATATCTTGGGAATTCTTCCTCAACATTGCCTGTCTTATAAATATTGAGAATGTTTTTGCAGTTTGTTCATTAGATCTATATGGTTCAAGTATTTGTCTTATCCTGATAAGAATTATTTTGGGAAATTTTGATATGGTTTAATTTTTTGTTATAGCATCTTTGCAATATTTAAATGGTTGTATGTTTAAGATATTGCCTTTTTTGTTTCTAAAATTTACATTGTGAAAATAAAAGCTATGTTCTTTACTGTTAGTTCTAACTTTATTAATGGATGTTTGCTCTGCTTAAAATGAAGGCAACTTAAAATTGCTGGGAACAGTATCTTGGGGAATCTCTAATTATCAGGTCAAATTTCCATCATTTCTAAAACCATCATGAGTGACATAAAGTCTAAGTAAAATATTGTGCTTGCCAAGCAAACCCAGTTTCAAATTAAATTCTTAGCTCTCTTAGAATACAGGTCCCTAGTCTCTGCTGTATGAAAATTCTGGAATTCAGTAAGCATGATTTTGATTGCTAGTATCTAAGAAATAAAAGGATTATGCCAGAATAAAACATTAATATGTTTGGATTAAATTTCTTCCTTGAATATACTCTCACAGTATAGATTTCTGCTGAGTACAGAATAAAGGCTATTTCTCTCGTAAATAAAGATATTTCTCTCGTATAGTTGCAGTTTAAATATTTAAAGCATTTTTTTAAGATCAGGCATACTGAAACTATATACTTTTTATTTGATTAAGGTAGTACAGTGATATTTTGGTTTTACCTATTTTGATATTGTCACTATTAAAAACTATTATGGGGGTCAGGCAGTAGCGCAGTGCACATGGCGCAAAGTGCAAGGACCGGATTAAAGATCCTGATTCGAGCCTGGGCTTCCCACAAGCAGTGAAGTAGGTCTGCAGGTGTCTTATCTTTCTGTCCCCCCTTTGTCTTCCCTTCTTCTCTCAGTTTCTCTGTCCTGTCCAACAACAATGACAGCAATGACAATAACAGTAACAATGATAAAACAACAAGGGCAACAAAAGGAAGAAAATAGCCTCCAGGAGCAATGGCTTCGTGGTGCAGGCACCGAGCTCCAGCGATAACCCTGGAGGCAAAATAAATAAATAAAATTAAATAAAATTAAAAACTCAATTATTATGTCTATATTTCTTAGATATAGAGAATATAGTAATTAGCTCAGCCATGTTGTTTTTACTTGAAATTTTTCAAAAGGCCTCTGGCACCTGGAAAAAAACTTAGTATTCCTTTGATTTACTTTGTGGTGACAAATCTGTTGGAGTGGGAGCAGCTTATTTTTGATAGGGTGATCATAATTCTGGCAGTTGTATATTTACTGAGAGTCTTTTATATGTAAAATGCTTTGCTTTGAAATAGTTTGTGCAGTGATGAATCATACTCAGTGTAATCGATATCAAGAATAACTCAGATTGAAATCGGCATGAGTGGGTTGGGGCCTTAGAGAGAGGAATGTTTAGCATATATTGGAATCTAAATCTTAGGGGACCATGACTAAGAAGGACTGAAGGAGGAGTTAACTAAGCTACAAGAAGAGAGACTATGGATAGGAGATTAAGGGTCTCATGATGAAGACTTCGATGGAGATGGTAAGGAAAATAAGAACTGAGCATATGTATCGGACTTAACAGTAACAAAGTCAGAGTTAACCTTATTAAGGATGTATTTGGTTTAAGTGTAAGATTAGGGTATTCCATGAAGAGGGTGGATGTGGAATTGAGAGGGAGAAGCTTGAATATTTGAAAGTCAATGGGGAAGTGATAGGAAACTAAAATAGAGAACATAACAAGCTTTTCAGGGATTATAGCTGAGATTGACTTCAAAAAGGTCACGGTCTATTAGAGATTGGGTATGGAGATTTGGTGGCAGAAATTGAGGAAGCAGTGCTTTGTTTAACACTTTATTTCCCCCCCCCCACTAATTTACATTTTATTGGGGCTGGAATATAGCTCACCTGTTAGGGTGTATACCTTGCCTTACTTACTGTGTGAGTTTAAGCCCCAGCATCACATGGGAGTGCCGTGGCACCAGAGGATGCTCTGGGGTGGGGTTGGGGCTAGGGAGTCTCTTGTTCTTCTCTTATGTGGGGCGAAATAGGCCTGGAGTAGTGAAATTGCACATGTGTAAGACCCAGGTACTATAAAATTTAGCTATACTAAATTAAATGTATTATTTGATGAGTGTCAACTATAAACAGTGTTTTTGAAAAGAAATTTCTAATTCGGCCTTTTAAAGTTAATGTGAAGTGGCTTCTGAATACTTTTATTTATTTATTTATTTTTAGATTTTTCTTTTCTCTTTTTTAATTTTTTTATTATTAGTGTTTATTTATTGAACTGAGACAGAAATTGAGAGTGAAGGGGGAGATAGTAAGGGAGAGAGAAAGAAACACCTGTAGCACTACTTCACCATTTGTAAAGCTTTCCCCTTGCAGGTGGGGATCCTGGGCTTGAATTCAGGTCCTTGCACACTGTATTGTGCCCTCAGTTAGGTGCGCCAGCACCTTGCCCCCTGAATGCATTTTTTCCCTTAATTTCCTTACTGGGGGATTAATGGTTTACAGTCAACATTAAAACACAATAGTTTCTCATAAATAAATAAAATCTTTAAGAAAAATAAAAAAATTCAACACAATAGTTTGTACATGTGTAGCATTTCTCAGTTTTCCACATTTCCATTCAACCCCCACTAGATTGCCATCATGTTTTGCCATCACACCTTTCTGCCATCATGTTCTAGGACCTGAACCTGCCCCACCACCCCAGAGTCTTTTACTTTAGTGTAATACACTAACTCTGAGTACTTTTATTTATTTATTCATTTATTTTTTTTGCCTCCAGGGTCATTGCTGGTGCTCAGTTCCTGCACTATGAATCCACTGTTCCTAGAAGCCATTTTTTTTTTCCATTTTGTTGCCCTTGTTGTTGTTATTGTTGCCATTGCTGTAGTTGTTGGATAGGACAGAAAGAAATTGAGAAAGGAAGGGAAGACAGAGAGGAGAGAAAGATAGACACCTGCAGACCTACTTCACTGCCTGTGAAGCCACCCCCCTGCAGGTGGGGAGCCGGGGGCTCCAACTGGGATCCTTGCGCCAGTCCTTGCGCTTTGTGCCATGTGTGTTTAACAGGCTACTGCCTGTTCTCTTCCTGAATACTTTTACAGAGAGGAGGCATGACTGCATTTGTCTGACCTGTTGAAAAGGCTGAAATTGAGAAATTCAGTATCAAGTTGGTAATGATGACTGAAAATAATAATGTAATCATTTATTTTAGATAATGCAGCAAATAAACCTGGTATGTTTACAAATGTGAGCCATACGTAGGATAATAAGAAGTTTGTCAGATTCTTTGAAAATAGGCAAGCACAGCATGCACAAATACGTTGATACACAAATACCAAGATTCACTGTAATGGAGTTTTCCTAGTTTTCCCAAGGAAGATGGTAGAATTGTGTTTAAGTCACTGCTAAAGCAGATTTAGCAGTCAGTTAAGTTAGTGACATTGGTATTATGACTCAGAAGCAGAGCTAGTAGTTGGGATTGATTGATGGTAGTACGAAGCCCTCTAACAACAGTTCTATCCAATTACCAGCACTGTTTTCTTTGCTGGCCACCTTGTCTAACCCAATTCTCTTTCCCCTTCAACTGTTATTTTACCCATTTGTTCCTCTTTGGGAGAACAAGTGAAATCTGTTCACTTCTTATGTGTGGATCATATGATGTGGGATATAGTAGTAGAGTTAATGGCTATATGGGGCATGCAGAATTCCTAAAAGTAATAGGAATTTTATCATAACCTCTTTTTTTTAATAAGGAAATTTAATTTCCTTTATTTATTATTAGATAGAGATAGGGAGAAATTGGGGAAGAGGGGGATAGAAAGGGAGAGAGACAGAGAGGAATCTGCAGCTCTATCTTCACTACTGGTGAACCTTTCCCCCTGCAGATGGGGACTAGAGGCTTGAACCCAGGTCCTTGCATACTATAATATGTGTGCTTGACCACCACTTGGCCCCTATTGGACCTTCTCTCCCCCCCCACACACACACTTTCGCTCTCTCTCATCTTTATTAATTAGATGGACCTTTTATTTTCCTCTGTATATTTATTTCTCTTTTCCTTCTGGACTTGAAACACAATGCAGTACTAGTTCTAGATCTCTCTAGTTGGGCCTGCTCAGATATTATACATCAACATTGTTTCTATTTAAATTTTCTTTTTAATTTACTTTATGGCATAGTGTGTGAAAGAGACTAGAGGACTGCTTTGTCCTATGCTACAGGTCAAACCTGTGTCCTCACATCTGCAAGGGATGTTTTATACTCAAGTTAGGGAATTTGGCCAAATACAAGATTTTATCTTTGTTTTAATTATGTGAATTGAAGTGAAAAATCATCTCTCATTGTTCACTGTAAAGTCCATGTAAGTGGTTAGATCCCTTTTCACCTGAATTTGCACTTCTCTTGCCTTAGACATCGATGACACGGACTAATTGAACACTGACTCTTAGTATTCTGAAAGTAGGAAGAACAGGATTAACATGTTTGCACTTGCCTGAGAGGCACTGTCTGTATGTCTCTTAAGTCTCAGGCTCTGTGTGTGTAATTTAATAGGTGAAGTATTGGTCAATATGGTACTCCCAGCTGGTTGAGAAGTGGAAGGAAGCAGGTACCTCTCTCTACAGTACATTTTCTTTTCTTTGATATGTGCTGTTTCCACATCTTTTTTGTTGTTGTTGTTGTTGTTGTTGTTGTTTGTTTCCACATCTTTAATAAGAAATACTGTAACACAGGTTTTCTTCAGTTTCATAACTGACAGGGCACAATTTTACTTTATTTGAATTTCTTGACTTGATAGACAGTCATATAAATTGTAGTTTATTGAGAATAAGAGTATGCTTATGTTAAAGTAGGTTTGTGAATGAAATATTTCTTTTTCAGTTCAAATTTATCAAAATAGTTTTAAGAAATTACTAAAAAAAAAAAAAAACCTCAGTACTGCTTTTTTGCATTTTATTTCATTTGAATGAAACTGGAAGAACCCTGAGTGAATTCTAGAGTATGCACTGAAGTTTCGCATACTGTCAGAACTCGTATATTGTGTACTGTACTTTAAAATAGACAGGTATATGTAGTTTGTTACAATCTTTCATCTTTCCCCCCCCTCCAAAATATGGCCTTAGAATTGGATGAAAATTGTGTAGGGTCTCCGCCTGAGTGGTAATGCACCCCGTTAAGTGCACGTATCACTATGTATAATGATCCCAGTTTGAGCCCTCCTGCTCCCCACCTGTAAGGGGTCTGCTTTACAAGTGATGAAGCAGGTCTGCAGGTGTCTGTCTCTTTTCCTCTCTATCTTCCCTCCTCTTCCAATTTCTCTCTGTTCTTTAAATAAAATATAAAGAAAAAAATAGTTGGAATAGAAAAATCTTCAAATTACAGTGTATTGAGCACATTTTATTTATAAATACAGTGTTGCTAGTTACTACTCTTGCATTTAATTCCTTTTTACGCTTTATTTATTTATAACATACCAGAGCACTGCTCAACTTTGGCTTATGGTGGTAGAGGAGATTGAACTTGAGACCTTTGGTGCCTCAGGAATGAAAGTCTCTTTGCATAATTATTATGCTATCTCCCCAGCCCAGGCCTTATTTATTTAATGAGAGAGAAACTACAGCTCCTCTATGATACATGTGCTGCCAAGAATTGAACCTGGGCCCTCCCATGTATAAATGCTGAGGCTCCTCCCCTGCCACACCATAAACTGCTTTCTAGCAAGCTGCATCTGTTCTCTCTTGTCCAGACCCAGGCACTGGGATCCACATCCTTGCCTGGAGTACTGTTTGAATAGTATTTCTTCCAGTTTACCAGATCTGCTACCTAGATATGTATGTAGGTCTCCAGTTCTTTTTTTTTTTTCTTCAAATTATCTTTATTTTATTTATTGAATAGAGACAACCAGAAATCTTGAGGGAAGGGTGTGAGAGAGAGGGAGAGATAGAGAGACACTTGCAGCCCTGCTTCACTACTTACAAAGTTTTCCCCCTGCAGGTGGGGACTGGGGGCTTGAACCAGGGTCTTTGTGTATTGTCACATGTGCACTCAGCCAGGTTCACCATCACCTGGTCCCTTTTTTTTTTTTTTTTCCTTTTCTTAAACATTTTTATGAGAGAGGGAGAGGGAAAGAGAGAGGTATTGGGGTCAGAGCATCACTCCATCATATGTGAGGCCAGTGACTGAACTTCAGTTCTCACAAGCAAATTCTGTTCTCTACTTGCTGGGCTACTTGCCAATTTTCCTTGCTCTCTCTGCTTGGACAGACTTTGATATCCTGCTATTCTGATGCCACCTGTACTCATCTCCTAGTGTAACATTTCTTCAGTCTCCCTTCCCTATACAATGTCATTTAAAAAAATAGTGTAAAGAGCCATGAGTTAGCTCTTCAGGTACAGGGTGTCTTAAAATGCATGAGTTCCCAGGATTGGGCCCTATTACCACACAGGAATGCCATGAACAACACCATGATCATTTCAATGGATGATGGACCAATGATCTGGTGTCTTTCTCCCCCTCCCTTACTCCTTCCATTCTTACCCATTTTATCTATCTGAAATAAAAATATTAAAGAAGTTGGCCCTAAAGTAGCAGAATTATATATGTGTAAGACCTTTGTGTTGCAAGCAAATGAATGGAGAAGTATTGTAAAGTAAAAAATCTACGCATGGCAAAAGACATGATATTTAAATAAAAGGTAAATGTTTGTCTTCATGTGTTACCAGCCCCCTTCTTACTCCTTAGAGTTAACCATATCTACAGTGTAATTTTTCCTAGATTTTATTATAATTTAAAATACAACATTAATTTTTTTCCTGATTTGTTACCTTTGGATAACCTATTTCTTTGTGACCTATGATAATATACCAGTAAGAGAAAGGACTTTGCTAAGCATCCTTTTTCTCATTTCTCTCTATCTTCCGTGTTTTGCTAGTGAAACTGCTATTTTTACACGCTCAAGTTTAGGACATAATTTCTATAAAACTATAATTTGAGTTTTCTGTGCTCATTTAATACTGCTTCTAAAAATTGGCCTGATAGAAATATTTACTATACTGTGATTATACAAATATTATTATTTAAAAAATATTTTTTTCTCATTTATTTAGGATAGAGATAGAGAGAAGTAAAGAGGGGAAGATATAGAGTAGGGGAGGGAGAGAGAACTACTTTGCCATTTGGGAAACTACCCCCCTCATAGGTGGGTATTAGAGGCTTGAGCCTTGCACATTGTAACATGAGTATCCAACCGAGTATACCACCAGCCAGTCCCTCTATAAATATTATTATCTGGATACTTAATGTAGCAGAGGAAAGACCATAATCAAGAAGGTGGTTTTCCTGTAGTGAGACTTATCCATTGCACTTGGCATTTGTTGACCCCGATGATTTCCCCAAATGTGAGAAACTCAACTGCATAATTTGTGGTAGTGGGAGACTGCGTGTGTGCTCTCCCCTGGTTAAAAAATAAATAAATATTATCTGAAGAACTAAGTAGAGTAATTGGGCTTACAAAAAAAAAGGGAAATTAATCCTAAATAAAAATCAAAGTTAGTATATTATCAATTTCTCTTGAATACTTTTCAGTATTTTAGGTCTTAATCAGCTGTTATCATTACATATTCCTTGTTTATAATTGTCCTTTTTGTTGTAGTAACCTCAGTAAGGTGTCCCCCCCCCCCCCCCCGGTAACACTGTTCAGCTCTGGCTTATGGTGATACAGGGGATTGAACCTGGGATTTGGCAGCTTCAGGCATGATATTTTTTTTGCATACCATTATGCTGTCTATCCCCGCCTGAGATTTATTTATTTTTAATACAGGGTACATGAGATAAAACTTCAGAATTACAATTGTTCTTAGTTTGGTCTACATATCATTAAAATAAAATTATTTTTTCTTAGTATATGGAAAGTATTGTTTAGCTGTCTTCTAGACTTGTTTTATAGAACAGAGTGAGATACTATTTTCCTCTCCTCTCCTCTCCTCTCCTCTCCTCTCCTCTCCTCTCCTCTCCTCTCCTCTCCTCTCCTCTCCTCTCCTCTCCTCTCCTCTCCTCTCCTCTCCTTTCCTTTCTTCACCTCCAGGGTTATTGCTGGGGTTGGGTGCTGGCACCTTGAATCCACTGCTCCTGGTGACCTTTTTTATTCCACTTTATTCAGTAGGACAGAGAAAAATTGAGAGGGAAGGGTGAGATAAAAAGATAGATACCTACAGACCTCTTTCACCACCTGTCAAGCCACCCCCTACCCCACCCACTCCCAGTGATTTTTTTTTTTTAATAACTAAAGATGAATTGAGAGGGAAGAGGAGATAGAGAGGGAGAGAGAAAGAGAGGCACCTACAGCACTGCTTCACTGCTCATGAACCTTCCACCCTGTAGTCGTGGACTGGGAGCTTGAACCTGGTCCCTTGTGTTTGATATGTGCACTCTACTAGTTGTTCTTGTCTTCATTCCACCCACTACAATAGTGATTTTTATTTGTAAAAAATTAGCATCTTTTTTTTTTTTTACTTGATGCTCTAAAAAGTGTCACCAGTGTCAAGAGAAGTCATCCAAAACTCAAACTCTTTATTCTTTGAAGCTAAGACAAGAATAATGCATTACTTAATGCTTATCTGTATGAGATACTTTAGAACTTATTATAGTAAAGGTGTTTGAAATTTATCCATTCTCCAGGAGTTTTTAATAATAAGCAGTTAATACAGGAGTGTGGGAGGATATGCAAGTGGATGGAGATCAGAAAGTATACAGACAAAAGACCATTAGATATGTTCATGCTGTGAATGGTTCTCTTATAATGCTGCAGAAATAGAAATTATTGACATAGAAATGAAAGTCAAATCTGATACTGTTAGCTAAGGCAGTACTGACTACTCAGTAGTTCTAAATTGGATTTCAGTGATCTTTTTCTCACTAAAGTTTATTTGTAGCTTGAAAGTGAATCTGGGGAGGTGGCACAGAGCTAGAGGACATAGCTTATACGTGTAGGGCTCTGGGTTTGATTCCTGGCACTGCGTGAAGTAGCAAAGAAATGCTCTGTCTTGCTGTCACACAAACACACATGAAAGTAAAAAATAGAATTGTGTTTTAAAAAAATTTTAAAAGTTGAATCATGATAATAGTAAGTATGTTTATAATAGAAAATTGAAATTTGAAATTATTTGGTCTCTAATGTCAAACACTGCAGTGTTCTTTTTTTTTGGTAACCTTTTTTATTTAAAATATTCCTGAAAACAGTTGTTTTTATCTATGTTTTATAGATGAAAAAGTCGATGCTTTGCAGAGTAGATAGCAGAACTAGGATTTAAACTTAAGGTCTGTTGGAATTGAGAGCTTATTGTTCTTAACCACTACTCTGTAATGCTGTCTCTTAGTATATAGCTATTAGATTCAGTAGATGCTCAAGACCAGTATGTCAGTTTTCAATACTTTGTTCTAATAGCTAAATTTGTGTGTTTACCAGAGTTAATTGTACTTCTTTTCTTAAATATGTTCCTGACAGTTGTGTTTGTTCTGTCTTTATGTAAACAAATTAATGAAATGAAACAAAAATTTGAAATGAATACAGTGGAAAACCAAAACATTGTTAAGAATAAAATTCTGGGTGGGGGGGCTGGGCGGTAGCACAGCGCAAAGGTGGCAGAAGGATCCCGGTTCCAGCCCCCAGCTCCCCACCTGCAAGGGTTCACCTTGCAAGCAGTGAAGCAGGTCTGCAGGTGTCTATCTTTTCTTCTCCTTTCTGTCTTCCCCTCTTCTCTCAATTTCTCTCTGTCCTATCTCACAACAACAACAATTATGACAACAGTCACAATAACAACTGCAAAAAGGCAACAATGGGAAAAAATCGCCTCCAGGAGCAGTGGATTCATAGTTCAGGCACCTAGCCTCAGCAATAACCCTGGAGGCAAGAAAAAAAGAAGAAAAGTCCTTTTGAATTTGTCACTAATTCATAAGAATTGGTAGCTTAATATGATTTAGCATTTGGACTGCTTTGCATTTGTCTTAAATAATTTATAGATTAGAGGAACTGAAACTTGACTTAAATAAAAAAATGGGTGATTGAAGTATATTTGTGCAGTTTTAATTAAATTATTCAATATGCAGTGAATATGCATACATGTGCAGACACGGATATTCCTATTTTAACTGAAATCTTTTGGACCAACTAAAAGAGTTTTCTGTTGAACTCTAGCACTAAGAAAACTAGGCTTAGCAAATTTTGTCGTTAAGGGGCAGATAAGAAGGACTTTAAGTTTTTTACTCCACAAATTCTTTTCAGATCTTTCCTTCTATGCCTGTAAACAGTCACAGATAGTAAGTAAAGAAATGAATAGAATTTTTTTCAAATAAAATTTAACTTGGGGGGCCAGGTGGTGGTGTACACAGTTAAGTGTACATAGTACTATGTGCAAGGACCAGGGATTCAGTTTCTGTACCCCAGCTGCAGGGTGGATGGCTCACAAGCAGGTCTGCAGGTTACCTATTTTTCTCTCTCCCTTGCCATTTTCCCCTCCCCTCTCAATTTCTCTCTGTTTTATTGAGTAAAATGGGAAGCTGGGCTAGGGGGAAGAAAAAATGGCCATAGTGGCTGTGGCTTCTTAATACCAGCACTAAGCCCCAGCAATAACCCTGGAGGCAAAAAAAAGAAACAAGCAAACAAACAAAAACAAAACCTTAGAAGCATGAGCATCTAGCTAGCCTTGCTTTGTGCTTGATTCTAGATGTGGATATTTGCTCTAAAATTATAATTTATAAAAATTAGCAAATTTTTTGGGTATCTTTAGTAACCTTAGCAATGGACTATTAACTTTTTCTGTTGAACATCATTTGTGTGCTGGGTATAGTCAGGGATTTTAGGTTTTAGCAATGTGGGTAAATACAGAATAAACCTTGGCATTTTTAAAAAAAATTTTTATTTATAAAGTGGAAATATTGACAAGACCATAGGATAAAAGGGCTACAATTCCACACAGTTCCCACCACCAGAACTTCGTATCCAACCCCCTCCCTTGATAGCGTTCCTATTCTTTATCCTAGGACCCAGGATCATTATGGGGTGCAGAAGATGGAAGGTCTGGTGTCTGTAATTGCTTCCCCAGTGAACATGGGCATTGGCAGGTTGATCCATACTCCCAGCCTGTCTCTCTCTTTCCCTAGTGGGGGCAGGGAACTAAGGAGGCAGGGCTCCAGGATACATTGGTGGGGTCTTCTGCTCAGGGAAGTCAGGTTGGCATCATGGTAGCATCTGGAAACTGGTGGCTTAAAAAAGAGTTAAGATATAAAGCAGAACAAATTGTTGAAAGCTGGATCAGGGAAGAAAGTAGGTCCCAAATGAACCTCAGCATTCTTTTCAGTTTGCTGATAATTGGTGTGAAGAATAATGGGTCCAATTGCCAGTCATAGTACCTCAGGACTGCTGATTTAGCTTCAGGGTGTTGAAAACCAGACTTTGTCTGAAGCCTACTGATAAATTCTCTGCAAACAGTAACTAGATTGAAACAGCTAGAATAAATCCCTGTTCTACACAGACTGAATTTTCAGAGGACAGAAGACAGTGTATAAACTTTTAAGTAGAAGTTTTAAATTTATTCTATAAATTTTATACTCTATTGATCATATGCAATTGACTGGTAATTAGGTCACTATTATTCAATATATAACAGCCTTGAAACTTTGAGAAGCAAGCTTTTAAATCTAATCCACTTTTATATAGGAAATTGATGCCCAGAGATCAAGAGAATTATTTAAATCACATGGCTCATTAATAAGGAACTAGGGAAAGATCATTAAGATGCTAATTACTACTGAACTATCTTGTCTTTCTGTAGGTCAAATTTGAACAAAATTTTTATTTATATACAGCCTTTCTAGCACTCATTTTGCAAAATGAACCTAGATTAGCTATTTAAAAGAACACTATTAGTATTTGTAGATATGTTATCTTTAATATTTTTGTAGGAATGGTAAAAATGCTCTATAGCATTATTTTCATTCTATGCAGCTTGCATAATAGCTTTTAGCATTCTATCTTAGTAATTTTTTTAACTTAATATAGTATTTATCTAAACATTTATGAACAGATCCTTTTAACATACTTAGATTAATTTATAAAATGACTTGAATTAATGCTTCTAAAAGTGGCTATTTTTTTAAAATTGTGCAGCTAATATAAATACTCTTTAGTCACTTAATTTATGTAAATGTGTGTGTGTATATATATATATATTAGTATATTGTTAATCTTTTAGTTCATTTTGAAAATATTTTCAAAGAAAATTTTAGATTTATAGATTTCACATTTAAAATCTATGTGCTACTTATTTTTGCCATGTTTACATTAAGCATTAATGCTTAAACTCTGTATTGTATTCAACCATAAGTAAGAGCAATAAGAACTCTTGTATTTGTGATATTATAATTACTAGCCTCCCTTTTTAATAGTGAAACTTTCACTTCTAAATGAATATAGATATACTAAGTTTTCCTCCAAATTCAAAATAGGCCCTGCATGTTATCTAAGTATAATTGTATCTCTCTACCTGTGTCTAGTATAAGCCATAACAAATCTTCTGAATCTCATATGAGAGGAGTAGAACTAGTATTCATAAGTTCTGATCATCGCTTTTCCTTCTCTTGCTTTGGGCATCAATAGACCCAGTATCTAGTATGTCTCTTTTTCTTTTAAAACATTCTTCTCTCTCTTCTTCTATCACTATAGATTTATTTGTTATATGGGAATATGGAGTCTAAAAGAAGGATAATAAACTTTTGCTGCCTGTGTTTCTATTGCAAGTTTGACTTAGCAGTTACTGATTACTTTCCTCTAAGTCAGACATACAGTAACTTAAGCTAATCCTGAGGAACCCCTCTAGAATGAGCCACATGATCTGCTTGGAGGGTCAGAGATATCTCTTACCGTAATAAACAGGGTGTTGCATACAGAACATTGTGTTACTGAGCAACAGTTAGTTAGCTAGAAATCTTCCTCGAAAAGAAGATGTTTTGATTGGACCTGGATAGGAGTACATTTGTGAATGAGAAAAAGGGAAGAGTTATATATGCAGGAACAAAGGGTGAAAAATCTGGGTTCTGGGGAACTATATTCAGTTCATACATCTAAAGTATAGGCACTGAAAAGTTAATGGGGATGATAGTTAAGCCATGTCTGCAACCTTCAGAGAACTTCGGTGGCTTGCAATGGAAGGATTGGGGATTCAGAACTCTGGTGGTGGGAAAGGTGTGGAATTATACTCCTGTTGACATGTAATTTTGTAAGTCAATATTAAATCACTAATAAAATTAAAAAGGTTAATGGGAAGTTAATTTTTATGTCAGTTGTTAAAGATCTTACCATCAGAGTGGTTTGTTGTTGTTATTGTTGTCTCTGTGGCTTCTTCACTGCTCTGGGTTGACTTTTTCAGATGGAAAGAGTAAGAGAGAGAGCCAGAGAGAAGGAAAGAAACCCCAGCATCAAGGCTTCTTGCAGTGTGGGTTAACTGAGCTCAAGCCTGGCTCACGCATGTGGCAAAGCAGTGTGCTATTCAAGTGGAGCTATTTTGCTGATCTGCTACCCAAGTTTTTAAAGTAGTGGATTACTATGATTTTATTTCTACTTTAAAAAATATTTTTATTGGGGGATTAATGGTTGATAGTAAATACATTTGTTAGTATATGTGTAAAGTTTGGCCATTTTCTGCATAACACTCTAACCCCCTGCCCAGGTCCTCCTCTACCATCTTGATTCAGGACCTGAAACCTATCCTCTACTCCTATCCTCCAGAGTCCTTTATCTGTACTTATTTCTCAACTTCTGTCTATGACTGAGATCATCCCATATTCATCATTCTCTTTCTGGCTTATCTCACTTACCTTGATTCCTTCAAGCTTCATCCAATTATGAGGTAGAAAGGTAAATTTATTATTTTTTATAGATGAGTAATATTCCATTGTGTATATATACAACAACTTTCTTAGCCAGTCATCTGTTGTTGGACACCTAGATTGCTTCCAGGTTTTAGCTATTACAAATAGTGCTGCTATGAACATAGGCATACATGGATCTTTTTGGATGGGTGTGTTTTTATTCCTTAGGATATAGCCCCAGAAAGGATTTGCTGAGTCATAGAGTAGGTCCATTTCTAGCCTTCTGAGAGTTCCCCAGACTTCTCTCCATAGAGGTTGGACCAATTTACATTCCCACCAGCAGTGCAGAAGGGTTTCTTTGCCTAAACAACCTCTTCAGCATTTATTGTTGCTTTCATTTCTGATGTATACCATTCTCACAGAAGTGAAACAGTTATCTGTTTTGTTGTCTGTCTGTTTTTGGACATACAAACTCAAATTTCTTTGGGGATAGAGACAGTAATATAAATTTGAAGCTGTGATACAGCAAGAAATGACTGGGCCCATAGGACAATGCAGCAAGAAATGACTGGGCCCATAGGACAATACAGCAAGAAATGACTGGGCCCATAGGACTAGTCTGACCTTGGCCAAGGCCTTTCATACATATACCTTGAAAACACCTTGTCTGCTGAATCAGACAGTATCAGTTAAGCCCACTTTGAAGTTGGAAGTCTACTTAGAACTATTTCTAAAAGATTTTTGGAGGATATTGTATAATGTTTGCCAAATAGTAGGTCAATAGTGTTTCTCATGTAAATGAATGGATAAATTCAAGAGTAGGATATGTGCATTGTGTATAGTGATTAGTTAGGAAACCATTAAGATAACTAAAGCAGGAGCTGAGAGATGGCTCACCTGCTAGAGCCCATACTTTGCCATCCATGAGGACTTTAGCTCAACCACATGGGGATACCTACATGGGGGAGGCTTAGCATACAGTGGAGCAGTGATATGGGGCCTCTCCTCTCTGTCTTATCTAAAAGCAGGAAAAAAGAAAAAAAGGAAGGGGGAATCGGGTGATACTGCAGCGGGTTAACTGCAGGTGGTGCAAAGTGCAAGGACTGGCGTAAGGATTCTGGTTCAAGCCTCCAGCTTCCCCCCTGCAGGGAAGTCGCTTCACAGGCAGTGAAGCAGATCTGCAGATGTCTATCTTTCTCCCCTTCTCTCTGTCTTCCCCATCTCTCTCCATTTCTGTCCTATCCAATAGTGACAACAATAATAACTACAACAGTAAAACAATGGCAACAAAAGGCAATAAATAAAGAAAAAAAAGGAAGAATTCTGCCAGGAGCAGTGGAATCATGATGTAAGGACAGAGCCCTGGCACTGGCTTTGGTGGTGGTGGTGGGGGGGAGACAGCTGATAATGGTGGGTTTAGGATCAAAAATTAAAAGAGAAATATAAGTGGTGGGTATGAAGAACACTGAACTGGTAGAATCATCAAGATTTGATAGTCTATGACATCTGAAGTGAAAAAATTAAAGATGACTGAGATTTTCATCTTGAAGTGAATAATAATGATATTGTGGTTCAGGAGAGAACATAGAGGCCAGGGAGATCATTCGCCAGGGAGACTATACACCTTGCTAAGTGTGGGGCCCAGGATTTGAACCCAGTTAGCAGATAAGAACAGCATGGACTTTACTTGGGGAAGTTTCATGGATGGTAGAGGGGTGCTATAATAGTGCCTTTCCTCTCTATCACTTCACTTTTCCTCTTGTGCACCTTATAAAAATAATAAAAAATTGGGCTGGGAGGGTAGTCAATAGTATTGCACATGTATGAGTTCCTGGGTTCATTCCCATGTGCCATGTTTAAAGGGGGGGGGAGAGAACATACTGAATTGGGGTAGAAAGTAGAGTGGAAATTATTCTAAGTGCCAAGATACTATCATGGCTATCTTTTGGAGGGTATTTTGACCTTTAACTGTCATTCTTATTTTAATTCATTCCTCAGTTATAGTTTGGAAAGAAGTTGTCTCAGAATGTTTTATTTTCTTAATGGAATATCTCATTCCTATGTACAGGTATTTTCTTAACACTTCCTGCATCCATCCTTATTTTTCAGGTATAACTCTTGGTTAGAAGTATTGGTTTTTCTAATAAAATATTAATTCTACACTATTGATTGACAAAGGTTATAGTTTTGGTCACTAAGTTGTTAGAAGCATGTAATCTCTAGTTTAGAACTTTAGTCAAAGGACTATTAATGTAAAAAACAACTCTGGGGGGGCTGGGTGGTGGTGGACCTGGTTTTGAGCCCCCAGACCCCGCCCGTAGGGAGAAAAGGAAAACTTTGCAAGTGGTGAAGCAGTGCTGCAGATGTCTCTTTTTCTTTTTTTCCCTTTCTATCTCCCCCATCCCTCGATTTCTGGCGGTTTCTACTCAATAAGTAAACAAAGATGATAAAAAAAAAACTTTTGAAAAAACTTCTTTGATTCTTGCAGATATTTGAAAATTCATTATTGAGACCATCAAAAACTGGGTACTTATGCTATTGCTGACTTTTTGAAAGTATATTTTATTTTAATGAGAGAGAGACTAGGGAGCATAGCTTGGCTCTGGCTTCTGGTAGTGCTAGGAATTGAAACTGGGACCTCTGGGGCCTCAGTCATGAGAGTCTTGTGCTGTTTTCCCAATCCGGTTTTAAGTTTTCCACACACATACATATCATCAACACTCTGGTTTTACCTTCTTACCATCTTGCATTAGAAGATACTATATGAAACAATTGCAAGGAATTCATGAATCCATTATTGTATATACTGTAAGGATATTGCCAGGTTTATATACCTCAGCAGATTTTTAAAAAGTCTAACAAAACTCTAGTATAAATTTCTCTTAAAATTCATTGCCAGCAAAAGTGACTTTTATCTGGTTTTGTTTTCCCAGTTGATTTACTGGTAGATTTTGTTACTGTGAACATCAAATTATGTACTGTAGTTCCTTCCTATTAACCTTGCCTTCTAAGACATTGAGAGACATGTTCCATCAGATAACAATTGTAGAAAACCTGGTATAGGATGGGGGAGATAGCTCAGTATGTCAGAGCAAAGGATGAACATGCCTGAGACTCCATACATCCCAGGTTCAATCCTGGCCACCACTGTCAGCCAGAATTGAGTGGTATTCTGGTTTCTCACTCTCTGTGTATCTGTTACTCATAAAAATAAAATAAATCTTTTTTAAAAAACCTTATATTATCAGTATATCAAACTATGGTTTTTTTTTTTTTTTGTATTTTATTTATATAGTATTGGATAGAGACAGAACCTGACAAGGGAGAGGGAGACAGAGAGGGAGAGAAACCCCTGTAGCACACTGCTTCATTACTCATGAAGCTTGAACATATGTCCTTGCACACTGTAATGTGTGCACCTAACCAAGTCCACCACCACCTGGCCCCCTTTTCACTTTTTTTTTACCTTAAATTTTTTTTTTATGAGTGATTTGCTATTGATATACAAAAATATGAGATGAGTATATGCTGGGATAGCCTGAGGGTACTTCTTCCCGAGCTAGTGCTCTCTGGGTTGGAGAGAACTCAACTGGAGCCGATCTAGGCTGCTGCGTGGGAGAGGGATCAGGAACTCGTGCCGCTTCAACTTCGCAGGAGATACACTCTGGAACTCTTGGAGCCAGAAAGCAATTTCCAAGTGTCTTTAATCAGAAGAGCAGCTGTTTTTATACTCTCCAAGTAGGGTGGAAACAGGATGTGATATAGAGAGGGTGGAGAGAAAAGTGACTGGTGAAAATCAGAGTGTGACAAGGAGGGGCCAGAGCAGGCGAGAATCCTATCACTGAACCACCAATGCCCTGGAGGGAGTGCTTTATGTGAATGTAAAAGTGATTTATGTAAATAGACCAAAGCTTTGAATGGGATTAAATCTATCCCTATATAGGCATATGGTTAAGCAGAAGCCAGGGGGAGCTGGCATACTATCCAACAAGTATACTTCCACATCTTCCCACCACCAGAGTTCTGTGTCCCCATTCCCTCCATTGGAAACTGCAGTAGTTCTCCCAAGGTCACAGATATGGGTTGACTATTATTTCTGTAACTATATATATAGCTGTCCATTTTTTTTATGGTCATGCCCTCTCTTCCTTTCTAAGTCACACCTATACCTATTGCTACTTCCAAATGTCCTTCATTTTTTTTCCTCTTCTCTTTCCTGGTTCTGATGAAATTGGAGTTTAGAGTTCTCTGGTCCCTTGACATTTCTCTCCCTCTGGGAGTATGGACCAGAATTCTTTATGGGGTGAAAGTGGAAATTCTGCCTTCTATAATTGCTTCTCTGCTGAACATGGATGTTGGCAGGTCAGTCCATACCCCCAGTTTGTTTCAATTTTCCATAGTGGGATAGGGCTTTGGAGAAATGAGGTTCCAGCATTGGTGAAGTCATCTGCCCAGGGAAGTCCGGTTGGAATCATAGTAGCATCTGCAGCTTGGTGGCTGAAAGGTGGTAGGATACAAAGCAGGACAAAATGTTTACTAAATATGAAAAAAAAAAAAAAAGTAGGAGTAGAACAGATGAGTGTAGGGATCTTAGGGTGGAAAGAAGCTAGTTGTCACTAGTATTAAATTAATTTTGTCAGCTGTCATCAAGCTGTCAGTTTTGGTTTTTTTGTTTTCTTTGCAAAGTGAACATAGTTATGAATTATCTTCCAGAAATAGAGCATTTTTTTAATCATACACCATCCCAATCATTATTTTCCCATGATAGCCACTATTATGACTTCATTTTGCTTGTTTTGAAATTTAAGTAGATGGAATAGCACAGTGTATACTATTTTAATTGACTGTCCTAGTATGTTTTTGAGATTCATATTCATTCCTATAGTATTTCATTATGTAAATATATAACATTTTAATTATCTACTTAATTATTCATGATACTCAAGTTGCTTCAATTTTTGTCCATTATGAGCAATACTGTTAGGGTTATGTATGTATTTCTGTTAAATATTAAAAATATGTTTGGCCCTGCTGAGATACAGCGTGTACTGCATTTTAGTAGATGTTAGTTTTTTAAGTGGATATATTGATTTTCCCATTTCAAGGACTGATTTATATGACCCCTTTGGTCTGTATTCTTGCCTGTATTTCATTTTCATATTTTGAATGGCTAATGGAGAATTTATACATTTATTAGCCAGTTGGATATTTTCTCTGCTCAGGTCACCAGCCCTTTATTTTGATACTGTTGATCTGTTTATGTATTCTTACACTGTATCATACTGTGATTGCTACAACTTTATAATATGCCTTTACCTGCTATAACAAATATACGAACCTCAACATTACTCTAAAGACTTTTCTTGATTTTTCATAGCCCTTAGAGTTTGTGCATAAATTTTAGAAACAGTTTGTTAATTCCCACAAAAAACACTCACAATTATTAGAATTTCAGTTATTTTATGATATTGTTTTGATCAGAATTGATAACTCTTTAGGTCTTAGTCTATGTAAACACCTTATACTTCCATGTCCTTAGGCCTTCCCTACTTAGCTCTTTTTAACAATGTATATTTTGTTTTAGATCCATTACCAGGTATTTGATTTTTTGAAACAGAATTAAAAATATTATCCAATTCTTATGGTCCGGGAGGTGGCACAGTGGATAAAGCATTGGATTCTCCACCATGAAGTCCTGAGTTCAGTCCCCAGCAGCACATGTACCAGAGTGATGTCTGGTTCTTTCTCTTTCTTTGCCTGTCTTTCTCATGAGTAAATAATTTCTATTAAAAAAAATTATCTGGGGGTTGGGCAGTAAGTAGCGTAGTGGGTTAAACACATGGCACAAAGCGCAAGGACTGGAGTAAGAACCCTGGTTCGAGCCCCCTGCTCCTCACCTCTAGGGGAGCCGCTTCACAGGCAGTGAAGCAGGTCTGCAGTTATCTATCTTTCTCTCCCCCTCTCTGTCTTCCCCTCCTCTCTCCATTTCTCTCTATTCTATCCAACAACAAACGACATCAACATTAACAACAACAAGAAGGCTACAACAACAAGGGCAACAAAAGGGGGAAAAAATAGCCTCTAGGAGCAGTGGATTCATGGTGCAAGCACTGAGCCTCAGCAATAACCCTGGAATCAAAAAAAAAAAAATCTAATTCTTTGTTCCATATACTGATTTTACTTTTTTTTTAATTAAAAAAAAATTTTATTATTTATGATAAAGATAGAGAGAAAGAGAAAGAACCAGACATCATTCTGGTACATATGCTGCTGGGGATTGAACTCCGGACCTCATGCTTGAGAGTCCAATGCCTTATCCACTGCTCCACCTCCCAGACCACCTAATTTTACTTTTCATTTAAATTGTGGATTATGTCTTTAAAGTTTGCTGACATTTTTTAGTTCCGAAATTCCTAGTTTTGCCTATAGATTTTTTAAAAGATTTTCTACTCACATAATTCTGTTGCTCCTAATAGTATCTCTTTTAATTTTAATTCATTTGTTGTTATTTATCTTTATTTTCCTTATTGACTTATAGAATCAACACTATAAGCTATTGCTCATGTAATTAACTAATGAATTAGTGTCATATATTGGGTTGTCAGAAAAGTTGTGGCATATTTTTTCCATGTTTTTCTATACAAAAATGTGTCATGACTTTTCTGAGAACCCAATCTTTACTCACCACTGAATTCGTTTTTATAAGTTAGAAACATCTAACTCTCTGTTTTTATTTAACAGTGAACTAAATTCAAAGCTGCAAGATACTTTAGAACAAATTGAGGTAAGCTGGCTCATTATAATTTTAAAAAATTAGTGACTTAATATTGATTTATAAAATTATGAGATAACGGGGGTATAATTCAACACTATTCCTACCATCAGAGTTCTGTGTCTCCATTCCCTCTATTGGAAACTGGCTTATCATAATTTTACTGGTTTTTCTTTTTTATCTCTAGAGGTTTCTAGATAACATAGGTATAATTTATGTTGTCACCTTTATGCCATTTTGTCTAGGTAACTCTACTTATTTGTTGATTTTCAGTTAGTTTATATACTCAGTCAAGAGAATGTTTATCTACTTATAATCTCAATAATATTTGTAGTACTAAGGATTTTGAAAACATCATTTGAAAATATTACTATCTCACACCAACAGAGGATAGATATTAAGCATATTAATAGTTGCAGAGAAAGCATTTGATATTATTTACCAGCCATTCATGTCAAATAGATATGGGATTACATCAAACTCAAAAACTTCTGCATGGTAGAAAGAATTTATTAAGATAAAAGCTACTGAATGGAAGATACAAGACATGCATTAGACAAAGGGCTATTATTCAAGAAATACAGAAAATTCAACAACAGCAGATAAAAGGAACCCACCAAAAATTAGGGAGAAGAGCTAATAAGATATTTCACTAGAAAGGAATACAGATTGCAACAACCACATAAATAAAAACTGCTCATCTTCACCTGTTATTAGGAAAATGCAAATGAAAAAAAGATAAATGATAAAAGAGAGAGAGAGAGAGAGAGGTAGGGAGAGGGAGGGGGAGAGAGACCTTGAATATATTGTTGTGTAGACTGGTCTAATTTCATTGGAAAATAGTATGGAGATTTCTCAACCTGTAGAATTTGATAGTCTTTTTGTTTTTGGTCAAGTCTTTTTTGCTGTATGACTCAGCAGTTCCACTGTAGCTTAAGAACACAAAAGTACCAATCTGAAAAGATACATGCACACTTATATGTTTGTTCATTGCAAGACTGCAGTAGGGGAAATTAGGGCATGACTGACGTAACCAATGACCAGTGACTAGTGAGTGAATAAAGAAGTATATACTCGCTGTATATACTACTCAGATGTATGAAAAGTGAAATCTTGCCTTTTGCTATAATATTGAAGGAACTGGAGGGGATCATACTAAGAAAAATAAGCCAGAAGAAAAATGTGAAGTACCTAATGATCTCACTCCTATGTGGGATCTAAGAAAGAAGGGGAACAGTCAGGATGAAACATTAATAAAACTTTATCTGTAGATCTGAAGATAGGAAGGAGTGAGAGCTTTAAAGGGTATAGGGGTACTGATGTCCTCCAATAGAAGGAGGTAGCACTTTGGCAGTGGGTGAGGTGTGCTAACAGTTTTCTTGGGGTGCTGTAAAATTGTTATCTCTGAGACACCAATACTCTTGTAAAATATTTCTTCAATAAAGAGTAATAAACCTTCTAAGTACTTAAGGTTTTTACATAAGTAACCTGGTTGAATTTTAACAGTGGGCTTAAATTGTTAATGCATTTCTAAAAATGATTTTTTTAAATATTAAATCACCTATATTCTTGGACCAAGCAGTCAGAAGCAGCTGGTCTTGTCAGTATATAAGATAGTTATTTGTAAATAGCATTAAATTACATAAATCATGGTAAGGTCTTATATGGTACCATAAATCCTAACCAGGGGATTTTCAAAGTAAACCAAATTCCCAAATAATTTAAACTCCAAGATAGCAGGAACCTTCCCCATTCTCTATAAAACCCATATTTCTCCCAGTCCTGGAAACTCTGGGGCATGGCTCATTTTCCTTCATGCTTATCTCGATCCATACCATTTGATACTACATCTGCTGACCTCAACTAAATCAGTGCAACCAGTAGTACCTCGACATGTTTCACTTTGAATGGTTTCTAGAGATGCCAGGCATGGGATGCCAACCCTTCAGCTCCAGTACTCCAGTCACCAATTTGCATATGCTATCGTGATGCCAGCCTGACTTCCCTGGGCAGATGATCTCACCAATGTGTTCTGGAACCTCACCTTTCCAGAGTTCTGCCCCACTAGAGAAAGTTAGAAACAGTCTGGGAGTATGGATCAATCTGCAAACATTCATGTTTAATGGAGAAATAATTACAGAAGCCAGACCTTCCACCTTCTGCACCCCATAGTGATCCTGGGTCCATGCTCTCAGAGAGATAAAGAATAGGAAAGCTTCCAATGGAGGAGTTGGGATGTGGAATTCTAGTGGTGGGAATTGTGTGGAATTGTACTCCTTTTATCCAATGGACTTGTTGATTGTTGTTAAATCAATAAATAATAATAACAAAAGAGCAACAGAGGGAAAAACAGAGCATTTATAAAAGTAATTATGATACAAAAAGTAATTATGATGTGTTAGGGGCTAAAGAAAATATTACCACACATAGAACCGTGGTTGAGGAGGGAAAAAAAAAATGGGGAGAGGATCTAGACAGACTCTTCACTAAAGATGACATCCAAATGACAAATAGTCATAGTAAAAAATGCTCAGAGTTGCTGATTACCTGAGAAATGTGAATCAAAACAACAAGGAGATCGATCCCTTCTTGTACATATGAAAATGCTTTACATCAAAAAAAGGACAGGAACAAAAGTACTGGTAAGGATGTGGGGAAATAGAGCCCATATACATAGCTGGTGGGAATGTAAATTAGTCCAACCTCTGTGCAAAATGACTTGGAGATTCCCAAGACCATTAAAAATAACTTAGGATACAACCTGGCAATTTTTCCCTTACGAATCTATGAAAAGAACACAAAAACTCATATCCCAAAGATAACTATGAATACCTGTGTGCATAGTAGCACTATTTCTAATAACCAAAGTTATTAGAAATAATCCACATGTCCAAGGATAAATGAATGGTTTAGAAAGCTGTGGTATATAAACATAATGGAATACTATTCAGCTGTTAAGAAATGATGACATCTATTTTGCTACATCTTAGATGGAACTTGAAGGGATCATGCTAAGTGCGATAAACCCAAGAGAAGGAGTTATACCAGATGGCTTCATTTATAGGTGGGACTTAAAAAAACAGAAGAGAATAAACACAGTAAAACTTAGATTAATTGTGGTCTATCCCAAGAGACTTTAAAAAAAGAGAGGTGGGAAGAGATTGATAGGGGCTTTGAAAACCAGTGCATTGCAGCTGAGGTAGTTGTCAGTTTGTAGAAGCTGTAGTGTTTGGATGCCTCTTGTTGTGAGATAAGAAATCATATACTTGTGACAACAATTGTCTTGTAAATCATTACTCCCCTAGCTAAGTGAATTTTAAAAAAGAAAAACTCACAAACTTGAGGCTAGGCTTGCAGAAGATCTTTTGTGAAAGTTCATAAATGCAGTTATTGCATTACATAGCAATTAATAAACATTAAATACCTACTTTCACAATACACAACCTCCTGAATATTTTAATGAGATTTTGTTCTAAAAATTAAATAATCATTCTGAATATATATTTTGTACCCACATAGAACATAATTACTTTTCAAATCCAATAATTAAAATGTAAACCCAGAAACAATATTAGTGCCTTTAGATATAAAAGCTTAATTTGGAGGCAGGTGGTAGTGTACCTGGTTGAGTGCACATATTACAATGTGAAAAGACCTGGGTTCGAGCCCCCAGTCCCCACCTGCAGGAGGAAAGATTTGCAAGTGGTGGTGAAGCAGCATTGCAGGTGTCTACCTGTCTCTCTCCCTCCCAGTCTCCTTCCTCTCTTGATTTTTGGCTGTCTCTATCCAATAATAAATAAAGATAATACCAAAAAAAATAGGTACAATTTTTTTAAAAAGCTTAATCTTTTACAAAACATTAATTGTTTTTCTCTTATCTTTATTGCCTCAGGGTTATCACCAAGGTGCGGTGCTTACAAGATGAGACTCCTGCTCTTGACAGCCACTTTGTTGTTGTTGATAGAGATAGAAATGGAGAGAAGGGGTGATAGGGAGACAGAGAGATACCTATAGCTTCACTGCTAATGAAAATTCCCCACGCCCTTCTCCTATCCCCTTCCGCACTGCCACTTGAGATCCAGAGGATTGCACCAGGGTCCTTGCACAAGATAAAATGATAAAGTGTGTACTCTATCATTTGCATCCCCTGTCTCCTAAAGACTTACTCTTTGAAGTATATTCTTTTGAAAAGTCAGTGTAGGTTGTGTGTGTGTGTGTGTCTTTTAGCAGATACTTAAGGAAACAAAGTTAAGTGAACAAAGTTAAGTGAAAACAAAAGAATAAATTCTTTTTTTTAAATTTTTATTTATTCTTTTCTGTTGCCCTTGTTTTTTTATTGTTGTAGTTATTATTATTGTAATTGTCATTGTTGGATAGGACAGAGAGAAATGGAGAGAGATGGGGGAAGACATAGAAGGGGAGAGAAAGGGAGTCAGGCTGTAGCGTAGTGGGTTAAACGCAGGTGGCGCAAAGCACAAGGACCGGAGTAAGGATCCAGGTTCAAGCCCCGGCTCCCCACCTGCAGGAGAGTTGCTTCACAAGCGGTGAAGCAGGTCTGCAGGTGTCTGTCTTTCTCTCCCCCTCTCTGTCTTCCCCTCCTCTCTCCATTTCTCTCTGTCCTATCCAACAACAACAACAACAATAATAACTACAACAATAAAACAACAAGGGCAACAAAAGGGAATAAATAATTAATTAATTTAAAAAAAAGAAGGGGAGAGAAAGATAGACACCTGCAGACCTGCTTCACTGCCTGTGAAGATACTCCCCTGCAGGTGGGGAGCTGGGGACTCAAACCGGGATCCTCACACCGCTCCTTGCGCTTTGCACCTCCTGCGCTTAACCTACTGCGCTATATAGCCCGACTCCTAAGAATAAATTTCTTATAGAAACTATTATATTTGTTTTGTGTTTCTTGGAGTCCTAGGCCTAGATTTTTAGAAAAGGCATATATTAATATCTCAGTAAATTTAATTATAGTAGCTAAAAGTGAGAATTGCAATTTGTAATTTATTTTTAATTATTCAGTGTGGAACTTAATGTGTTTAGATATTAATTAAAATTGAGAAATTATTTTTTCTTATTTCATTGCCTTGAAAATAGTTCACTCAAGTCATTTCTTGCTTTCCTTTTAATTACGTAGGAACAGTTGGATGTAGCACTTTCCAAAATCTGTAAGAATTTTGACATTAACCATTACACTAAGGTTCAACAAGCTTATCGACTTCTTGGAAAAACACAGGTGAGTTCTGAAAGCTTTTTTTTTTTTTTTTTTCCCTTTTTCTTTTTTAATTAGGGATTCTATTGATCTTTGTGACTACTGAAGTCTGGATATCATTAATGTGCTATCCTTTAAATTTTCAGTTTAAAAAGCAAATCTTCATTTGCTTCATTAATAGTTAGAACATGGTTACTGACAAATTCAGAGTGTATATAGTATAATTAAGATGTAACATATTTGTTTTCAAATATGAAGTTAAAATTACTAGTTAAAATTTACTAGTTAAATTTACTAGTTAAAATTTTGTGTTTTTTAAAACATCAGATAACTCAGTGGGAAAGGAGTGCTCTATGGGAGAGGTCTCTTTAACCAGTTAGTTCTGAATGAGAACTTAGTAATTTAGTACTTTACTTTCTGGATAGACCAGCATGACTCAAAAATTGCAAGGTTTTGTGTATTTTTCCATTTTTTGTAATGTGTGGTGCTCAACCAGGTGCACCACCACCCAGCCCCTTGTCCATTTTTTGTAGACTAGGCACATTGCATTTATCATATTTTTTTTCAAAGGATTCTGTTCTCTCCAGAGCAGCCTGCTTCCATGATATGTGACTTTAACTTGATTCTCAGGAGCTCCTTGGAAAACTTAAAGCAGGCCATAGTTTGAGAGCTAATTTTAGTTTCTGCATGTATAAAGTTTATATTTAACTATAAAGTAGTTAGACATGATAAATATGAATACTATATTTCCTTAAATGGTCCCTTGTGTTAGAGGGGAGCTAAAAGTTTTACCATTTAAACTTCACGTTTTGAAATCTGAACAGAGAAACTTTACTCTTGATTGTGATTTATTTTCATGACATTATGCATGTGAAATATATGTCAGAAGGAAGATACTTGGCAATTTTGAAGGCCATTCTTAAAGACCTTCAAAAAGATGATCATAACTTTTGATTTTCTCTGTAAGAACTATTTAATTCATGATATAGTTATTGGTACTTAATGATTTGGATGGCACTCAGCCCATGTGTATTTTACCTTCTAGTGAGGGGGACAAATAAGTAAATGAATATGTCTAGCATTAACAAGTACTGTAAAGAAGTGATGCAGCCATCTAAGTGGGTAGAAACGCAGAAAGTACTGATAAGATAGTCAAGAAATACATCTTTGAAAAGGTGACCATTGAAAGAGCAGAACCCATGCCCAACCATAAATACAAAATGGTAGCATTATTCAGATTTCTTCATTTATTTTTTATTGTCACCAGAATTATTGCTGTGGCTTGGTGCTGGCTATTTCTTTTTTTTTATTTTTTTTAATTTTATTTATTTATTCCCTTTTGTTGCCCTTGTTGTTTTATTGTGATAGTTATTATTGTTGTTGTCGTTGTTGGATAGGACAGAGAGAAATGGAGAGAGGAGGGGAAGACAGAGAGGAGGAGAGAAAGATAGACACCTACAGACCTGCTTCACCGCTTGTGAAGCAACTCTCCTGCAGGTGGGGAGCCGGGGTTCAAACCGGGATCCTTATGCTGGTCCTTGTGCTTTGCGCCACCTGCGCTTAACCCGCTGCGCTACAGCCTGACTCCCTTTTTTTAATATTTTATTTTATTTATTCCCTTTTGTTGCCCTTGTTGTTTTATTGTTGTAGTTATTATTATTGTTGTCGTTGTTGGATAGGACAGAGAGAAATGGAGAGAGGAGGGGAAGACAGAGAGGAGGAGAGAAAGATAGACACCTGCAGACCTGCTTCACCACCTGTGAAGCGATTCCCCTGCAGGTGGGGAGCCGGGGTTCGAACCGGGATCCTTATGCCCGTCCTTGTGCTTTGCGCCACCTGCACTTAACCCACTGCACTACAGCCCGACTCCCTGGCTATTTCTTTTTACTATTATTATTATTTGTTTTATTTGCTAGGACAGAGAGAAATTGAGAAGTGAGGGGGAGATAGAGAAAAAAACTCCCACAGACCTACTTCACCACTCATGAAGTGTCCCCCCTTGCAAGGTGGAGAGTGGGGCCTGAACCAAGGTCCTTATACCTGGCATAACATGTGCTTTCAACTCGGTGCACCACTGTTCAACCCCTAGATTTATCTTTAGTGGTGATATTGCTGTTATTTGCAGATATTTAATTTCCATTAATACTAGTGATCTTTGTGTCTTAACAGTAATTGATAAAAACTTTCTTATTTTCAGTCTGATAACATTTATTTTGATAACATGAGATTATGTGGTATGCTTTTTCTTTCTATAGACAGCCATGGATCAACTTCATATGCACTTTACCCAGGCCATTCACAATACTGTGTTCCAAGTTGTTCTTGGCTATGTGGAGTTATGTGCAGGAAACACGGATACAAAATTCCAAAAACTTCAATATAAGGATCTCTGTACTGTATGTAGTAACATAAATTACTATTCATATGTCTCTTAGTTTTTAAATTCATACTCCATTTTTTTTTAGCACCTACTATTTGAAGATGATACTGAAATCAGAACAAATATTTGCTTAAAATTTTTCTTTCCTGTTGATATTGTGCTTATAGAAAAGCTGGAAGAATGGTAACACAAATGGGAAAGATCAATGAGATAGTATAGAATTATGGAATGTAGTTCTTACTACAGAATTTTTCTTTTTCGCCTGAAATAGGATAGGATAGTCTTTATTTAAAATTGGTAAGATTGTGTACAAAGAATATCTCCCATATTCTAAAATACTGTTATAGTTTGGATAAGAATTCAATCAGGTTATAATTTATTATATTTATTATATATTTTCATATATATATATACACACACACATTACCAGTGAGGCCTGGAAAGTTGCTCACCCAGTAGGCATATGTGTCATGTACATGGATTATTTACTTTAGCTTCTTTTATCTTTCCTCTCGTGCTATTAATCCTAGTCTTTGATTGTATTTAAATGGCTTCTAAATCATCTTCACTGGTTTTCTGTGCAAACTTTCAGTCAGTTTTTGTTTTGTTTTGTTTTGTTTTGTTTTGTTTTTGTGTAAGTGCTACTCTGTCAGCATGTGTGACCTGTTTTTCTTTTTCAACCTTAAAGGAACATAAATCTGCAGGTATTATAATTCACAAGTGAGAAGTGAATTAAGTTGAGCTATTTTAGAATTGGTCCTGATGATAGGTTGTTTCATATTTGAGGAAATGAGAATGATGAACAACAATTTTCTCTTATTTAAAGAGGCAAGTTTTCACAAATTCTCTTCTATACCTACTAATATACTGGTAAACTTTAAGGTGGGAAAGGTTAAGATAATCTTAAGCTCATGCTTTCTGAGAAGCCCTTCTGTGCATTTTCAACTTCTAAATATGAGAGTAGTACTTAGCTTATAAAACGTTGTTATAATTTTAAAGAATTTTGCTTTTCTTAATGTTAATTATAAAATAACATTTTACGGTAATTTGTTGTTGTTGTCATTTTCTGTATAAAGGTTTTCTGATGTGCAAATGAATATATAGTGTATATATTCTCTTCGCATAATACCTTCTAAATCCACCCATAGTATTGGAAATGATAGTCCTTTAATAACTGAATTTTATTTCACTGTGTATGCACCACATCCCCCCCCACTCATTTGTCAGTGGAAACTGAGGTTTTTTTCCACCTCTTCAATATTGTGGATAATCCTACAGTGAGAATATAATATTGTACATATGTACATATATATATTTAAGCGCTATTTGCTCTTCTGGTAAATACCCAGAAGAGGGATAAGTGAATCATGAAATTTCTATTTTTATAATAAAACTCTATACTGAATTTCATAAAGGTTACACCAAGTTACATCTCCATAAGTAGTATTGAAAGGTTTCCTTCTGTCCACACCCTCTCTAACATATGCTATTTCTTTTATTATTATTATTTATTACTTATAAAAAGGAAACATTGACAAAACCATAGGATAAGAGGGGTACAACTCCACACAGTTCCTACCACCAGAATCTTGGGAAGGTTAGAAAAGTATAGTTAGGTAATTTTTATAAAACATTCTCTATATTTTGTTTAAAATATTATATTTTAAAGGTAACATTAGGGCTCTGGACAATGGTGCACTGGGTTAAGCCAGCATAGTACAAAGCTCAAGGATTCCAGTTCAAGCCCCTGGCTCCCCACCTGCAGGGGAGTCGCTTCACAGGCAATGAAGCAGGTCTGCAGCTATCTTTCTCTTTCGTTTTCTCTCTCAATTTCTCTCTGTCCTATCTAAAAAAATAAAAAATAAAATAATGGGATGCAAGAGTAGTAGATTTGTACTGCAGGCACTGAGTCCCAGCAATAACCCTGGAGGCAAGGAAAAAAGATAACATTAATTTGTTACTTTATGTTAAAACCTTTTTTGTGTAAGTCTGTAACAGAGTTTTTTATTATATTAAAACAGTAAGTTATCAGTTACAGTGTTTTCTTTTAATAATTCATTTATTTATGAGAAGAAGAATCAAGATCCTCACTCTGGCACATCTGTTGCTAGGGATTGACCTTGTGACCTCATACTTTTGAGTCCACCATCCTAACTGCATCCCCTCCTGCATCACCCTATCCACTGCACCCCCCACTTATGGGTAAATATATGATTTAAGTAGAATTCCCTCGGTCTCAAGCATATTTTAAGTAAGACTATTAAATTTTGCTTAGTAATAGCGTTAGATTTTAAGAAAGATCTGTATGGATTGTTTTTAGTCCTACCAGCTTGTGGCTACAATTTAAAAATGATGCACATCCTCAAATGGAACAGTTTATTTTTTGACTCTGCATCATTGAAGGAAACACTAAAGCATAGCAAATTGATGGGGGAAATTACACAGTAGTTTATACAATAGAGTTCTTGTCTTAGGTACCAGCAGTCCCATATTCAATCCCCAGCACCACCATAAATCAGAGCTGAGCAGTGCTATACAAATAAATAAATAAATAAATAAATAAATAAATAAATAAATAAATAGATAGTTACTCTTCATGTCACTTCTATCCATAGTTTGCTTAATTTTTTTTTTACATTTTTATTTTTCCCTTTTGTTGCCCTTTTTTTGATTGTTGTTGTAGTTATTATTGTTGTAGTTGTCGTTGTTTAATACGACAGAGAGAAATGCAGAGAGGAGGGGAAGACAGAGACAGAGGGAGAGAGAAAGAGACACCTGCAGACCTGCTTTACCGCCTGTGAAGGGTCATCCCTACAGGTAGGGGGTCGGGGGGGATCGAACCGGGATCCTTAAGCTGGTCCTTGCGCTTTGCACCATGTGCGCGTAACCAACCGCGCTACTGTCCGACTCCCTGCTTAATTTTTTTTTTTCTCTTCAGGGTTATCAGCTTCTAAGGCTTTGGTGTCTGTACAGCGGGTTCCTCTATTTCCAGTGGCTTCTCCCACTCTTCCTCCCTCCCTCTAATATTGACAGAAGTAGGGAAGCAGAGAGAGAAAGCCACCTACAGCACTGCTCCCATTATAAGAGGGGTACAGCTCCACACAATGCCCTCCACCTCTTAAAGCATTTTTTAAAACCATCAATGTTATATTCTTAATTGGATGATGTAAAATCCCTTTAAGAATAAAACAGTCTAAATATGTAGCATAATAGAGCTTGTGCAAGCATGTAAGATTTAAATGGCAGCTTAAATTTCTGAAGGAAATTCTAGAAGTTTCATTATTTAAATACCTACTTCAGATTGCCCATTAACTACGTAGTCCTAGATAGGAGAAGGGGAGAGGGAGTCAGGTAATGGGAAAAATGGAGTAGATAGTTGCATTTTTTATTCCTCAGAAGAATGAGACATATCTTTGTGAATTTAGATAGATGCTGCTGTGGAAATATAAGCATCTTTTTTTCTAGTAGTTCTACAGTGTCACTCACTAACTGGTTGTATGTGTGTGTTACAGTTATAGCATTAGGCTAAGGGATTTTTGCTATTGGTACTACTTCCACATATATGTGTGTGTATAAATATGTACATATTCCATTTGATTTCTACTAAAATATGTTTCTAATAGTATTATTTATCCTGCCTTGCTTCTAGTCTTCCATTGGTTACTTCATGAGTTATGTTTTTCTTGTTACTGTTGGTATTTTCTTATAGAGACCATTCCACTGTAAGCACGTAGTAGATATTCAGGACACATAGATCAATGTCCTAATTGATTTTTTTATACAAATAGATCATTTGAAAGTTTTTACTTTACTGCTATTTGTGAACTTCATTTAAGGTTACCTACTTAATTTTTAATACCTTGACAGTATTTTTATATGAGAACCTATGAAGTTGATTAGCCAGTTTCCTATTAGGCATTTCTGTTATTTTCAGCTTTGCCATTATGAACAGAATAATATAAGTAATCTTCAAGGCTAAGTTTTGTGCACATTTAATTATTTTTTAAGATAAATGATGACAAGTACAATTTTACTGTCAAAAGCTTTTCACTCTTATGACTTTTGGTTCATATTTCCAAAACTGTTCTCTAGATTGTATGTTTTAATTTGTATTCCTCTTTAGCAGTGTCATTTATCCTTTCCCCTGTACACATGGATGCTGATTTAGAAAAATTACTAGCTTGGTTGTCAGAAACCAGAAGGAAGCAAGCATACTAAGCATAAGTTATGGTTTTTATCACTCAGGGAAAATTAGGATATGGAGGTAAATCGTCAATTGTTATGGTTTACTTGATTTATTTGGATGGATAAATGTGTTAACTCTTCCTTTCTTACTGGAAGTTACGCATTTAATATTTAGTCAAAGAAAAATAACTTTTCACTTACAAGTATAATATTTTTTACTTATGGTCAGTTTTAGAACATTCTAAGAATCCATCTGTCATATTTATTCTATCACATATATCTAGTAGCTCACTAATTTTATGTAAATTATATGTTGATTTTTTTTTTAAATATGGTAAAATAAAAAGTAAAGTTTGGTAATTTTTAAAATTCAAAACAGTGATCAAAAGATAGGTTAAAAAGAAAGCTTATCTCTTTTTCCTTGCTTATTGATATTTGTTCTCTAAATTGTAGAGAACTTGTGAAGAGAGAAATTTTATCCTACTGTCAAATACTGAACTACTCTATTACTAATTGATAAATACTAATAGAAGACAAAAACCTTTATGTTCTTACACCTTCTGTATGAATTAGTACCCTTGCTATTGCTCAACTTTCCTCATTCAGGTAATCATTTTTGCTCAGCAGAATAAATGAGGTTTATAATCTACTGAGGACACAATAATGATCAGTGTCAGTGTAAGAAAAGTCTACGTAGTGTGAAATGTCACAGTTCTGTAAGAGATCTAAGGAAGGCAAAATGTCTTTTGTTGTTAAAAGAATTCACCCTCTACCAAGATTTTTTTTCTCTGTGTGAAGTGCTGTTTTGACCTGCAACATATTCCCAGAAGCCTCCCAGATAAAATCAATGTTCATCAACTTCTGGTGATGTGAGCTTGAAGTGGTAAAGATATCTTTGGTGATTATTCTGTTCATATCTTCCCACTTGTGTCTGGGAATTATTTTGTTTTTGCTTCTTATTTTGCTAAGATCTTTATATTTTTTGCCTATTAGCCTTTTGTTTGATGTATGACATGTATGACATGTATGATGTATGACCTTACATTCTATAAAGAATCTCTTTGTTAGGACAGTGACTTCTTTTGTTGTGCAGAAGCTATTCAACTTGATGTACTCCCCTTTGGTAGGTTTAGTTTTGTTTCTGTCTTCCTTGCAATTAGACTTGAGTCATTGAAAATGCCTATAAAACTTAGATGGAATAGAGTTCTGCTAATATTTTCCTCTAAGTATTTGATAATTTCTAGTCTAACATCTAGTCCCTAGTCCATTTGAAGTTTACTTTTCTGTGTGCATTAAATTTATATATTCATCAAGGAAGAGCTCTAAAAGGCCAACAGACATATAAGAAAAATGCTCTGGGAGTCGGGTGGTAGTGCAGTGGGTTAACTGCACATGGCGTGAAGCGCAAGGACAGGCGTAAGGATCCTGGTTTGAGCCCCTGACTCCCCACCTACAGGGGAGTTGCTTCACAGGCGATGAAGCAGGTCTGCAGGTATCTACCTTTCTCTCCCCCTCTCTGTCTCTGTCTTCCCCTCCTCTCTCCATTTCTCTCTGTCCTATCTAACAATGATGATATCAATAACAACAACAATAAAAACTAAAACAACAAGGGCAACAAAGGGAAAATAAATTAAAATAAAACTAAAAAGTCTTTAAAAAGTGCCCCAAGTCACTGTCAGAAAACTGCAAATGAAGACAACAATGAGATACTACTTCACTCCTGTGAGAATATGATACAACAGAAATGAAAGCAACAACAAATACTGGAGACGTTGTGGGGCAAAGGAACCCACCTGCACTGCTGGTGGGAATGTAAATTGGTCCAACCCCTGTGGAGAGCTGCCTGAGGAAGTCTTAGAAGGCTAGAAACAGACCTACCAACAAGACAACAAATAACCCCATCCAAAAATGGGGGGAGGACTTGGACAGAATATTCACCACAGAAGAGATCCAAAAGGCTGAGAAACACATGAAAAAATGCTCCAAGTCTCTCATTGTCAGAGAAATGCAAATCAAGACAACAATGAGATATCACTTCACTCCTGTGAGAATGTCACACATCAGAAAAGGTAACAGCAGCAAATGCTGGAGAGGGTGTGGGGTCAAAGGAACCCTCCTGCACTGCTGGTGGGAATGTCAATTGGTCCAACCTCTGTGGAGAACAGTCTGGAGAACTCTCAGAAGGCTAGAAATGGACCTACCCTATGACCCTGCAATTCCCCTCCTGGGGATATATCCTAAGGAACCCAACACATCCATCCAAAAAGATCTGTGTACACATATGTTCTTGGCAGCACAATTTGTAATAGCCAAAACCTGGAAGCAACCCAGGTGTCCAACAACAGATGAGTGGCTGAGCAAGTTGTGGTATATATACACAATGGAATACTACTCAGCTGTAAAAAATGGTGACTTCACTGTTTTCAGCCGATCTTGGATGGACCTTGAAAAAATCATGTTGAGTGAAATAAGTCAGAAACAGAAGGATGAATATGGGATGATCTCACTCTCAGGCCGAAGTTGAAAAACAAGATTAGAAAAGAAAACACAAGTCGAACCTGAAATGGAATTGGAGTATTACACCAAAGTAAAAGACTCTGGGGTGGGTGGGTGGGTGGGGAGAATACAGGTCCATGAAAAATGATGAATGAAATAGTGGGGGTTGTATTGCTAAATGGGAATCTGGGGAATGTTATGCATGTAAAAAAAAAAAAAAGTAGAAACGCAAAGCAGAAATTGAGTTTGGAGTATGGCACCAAAGTAAGAAAGCAGAAGTATACTAGAGTTTGCAGTGAGTACCTCCCTAATACTTCCTCTCCACTTTTCCAAGCTTTGGGTCCATGATTGCTCAACAATTTGTTTGGCTTTGTATGTTAACTCTCTTTTTAGTCACCAGGTTCCAGGTGTCATCAGGATGCCGGCCAGACTTCCCTGGATTGAAGACACCACCAATGTGTCCTGGAGCTCAGCTTCCCCAGAGACCCATCCTACTAGGGAAAGAGAGAGGCAGACTGGGAGTATGGACCGACCAGTCAACGCCCATGTTCAGCGAGGAAGCAATTACAGAAGCCAGACCTTCTACCTTCTGCAACCCTCAATGACCCTGGGTCCATGCTCCCAGAGGGATAGAGAATGGGAAAGCTATCGGGGGAGGGGGTGGGATATGGAGATTGGGCGGTGGGAATTGTGTGGAGTTGTACCCCTCCTAAAATAAAAAATAAAAAAAAAAAAAAAAAAAAAAAAAAAAAAAGAAACAGACCTACCCTATGAACCAGCAATTAGTTTCCTAGGGATTTATCCTAAGGAATTAAACACATGCATCTAAAAAGATCGGTGTATACCTATGTTCTTATCAGCTCTATTTGTAATAGCCAAAACCTGAAAGCAAGCTGGGTAGTGGCTAAGCAAGCTGTGGTATGTCTACACAATGGAATATTACTCAGTTATAAAAAATAATGTACCTTCATCTCATCTTGGATAGAGATTGAAGCAATCATATAAGTGAGATAAGCCAGGAAGAGAAAGATGAATATAGGATGATCTCATTCATGGACAGAAAATGAGAAATAAGAACAGAAAGGGTAACACAAAGCAGAATCTCAAGTTCTGTTTTGTGATAGTGAAGGAGGATATAGGCTGGGGGATGAGAATATTTTGCAGAAAATTGAGAAATTTTACACATGTATCAATGACTGTATTTACTGTAAGCCATTAATCACCTCCCAATAATAGTAAAAATTCAATAAAAATGAAAAAAACTAAAAAAAAAAAGATACTGGCTGATAGTGCTTTGTTATTTCTAAATCCATGTATCAGTATATGTATCTGGTGGCAGGGAGTATTACAGATGCTACTTTGGGATCCATAATGGGATGCCAAAACATCTTTTCCCTTTACGTGGATGTAATTAGTGTGCAAAATCAAAATGAAATAACAGAATTCTAAGAAACTCTCTTCTGTTTTTTTTTCAGTATAATAACTTTTTGAAAGTTGTAGGAATTTTGTCATAGAAATTTCTGTTATATATAAAGGTAAATTAATAAGAAATAAAAGACTAGGTGGTCCAGGAGGTGGTGCAGTGGATAAAGCATTTGATTCTCAACCATGAGGTCCCGAGTTCAATCCCTGGCCGCACATGTACCAGAGTGATGTCTGGTTCTTTCTCTCCACCTGTCTTTCGTATGAGTAAAAAGAAAGAAGGAAAGCAAAGACTAGACCTAGTAACACCTAGTAAACCCCCCCCATTTACTTCTGAAATTCGCATTTATGCAACTTTCAAAAATGATCTCTTTATTGTGTTCTTCAACTTAGGAAAGACTTTATATTTACATCTAGACCTATACTGTTCTTTTAAAACGGCCTGTTGATTCTTATTGAAGTTATTGTTTGTGTTCAAGATTGAGAGGTTGCCAGTTTTATTATTTTTTGTTTTTCGTTTTATTGGTGAAATAGTTTACAGGACAGTTGTTAATACATGAATAGTCTTTCAAATCTCTCTGTGGTGGGTGGATGTCCCATCATCTACCCCACTCTCTCTTTACCGTCATGTACTAGGTACTCTTGCTTCACGCCATTTCCCTAGTCCAAAGCCCTATGCTTTGCTGTATGGAGTTGCTAGCTTTGATAAGGTGATTTCACTATTTTTGTTTTAACTAGGTTGGTTCATTGATGTGACTGATAGTTAAAGTAGAAGGTACAACAGAGTGTTCCTCTGAACTGATAATGGTGAGATGGAAATTATGTGGGTTTTGTGAAAGCATTAAATCAATTTGATTATTGAGCCTATATTGATGTTTGAATAACGAAGCAGGATTAAATGTGTTGAGATTTTTATATAACAACATCCAGATTTGTGAATATTCTCCAAATTCTTTTCCCGATATTTTTATGATCAGTGATGTTATTAGGCAAGTATGTTATCTATATAGAGGTTGTGTATATGTGTGTATATGCATATATGTGTTTAGATTACTTAAATATTTCTTTTATTAAATATTTCTATCTTGGATGGAGCTAGAAGGAATAATGTTAAGTGAGCTAAGTCAGAAAGATAAGGACAATCCCACTCATAAACAGGAGAAAGAACAGAAAGGGAAACTCAAAGCAAGATTTGACTGAATTTGGAGTAGGGCACCAAAGTAAAAACCCTCAGTTGAGGGTAAGGGTGGATGTTCTGCTTCATGGAGCAGGGGGATGGGATGGGACACGGTCTTTTGGTGGTGGGAGTGGTGTTTATGTACACTCCTGTTAATTTCTAGTCCCATATATCACTAATTAATATGAGGGGTAAATTTGATTAAAAAAACAAAAAAAAATGTTTCTTTTTCTCTGCATGTTTTTGGATATAGGTTGAAAATACCCAATTTATTTTATTCTTTTTTTTCCCCTTTTTTAAAAATTTTATTTATTTAAGAAAGGAGACATTAACAAAACCATAGAATAAGAGGGGTGCAATTCCGCACAATTCCCATAACCCGATCTCCATATCCCATTCCCTCCCCTGATAGCCTTCCCATTCTCTATCTCTCTGGGAATATGGATCCAGGGTCGTTGTTGGTTGCAGAGGGTGGAAGGTCTGGCTTCTGTAATTGCTTCCCCGCTGAACATGGGCGTTGACTGCTTGATCCATACTCCCAGTCTGCCTCTCTCTTTCCCTAGTAGGGTGGGGCTCTGAGGAAGTGGAGCTCCAGTACACACTAATGGGATCATCTGTCCAGGGAGGTCTGGTCAGCATCTTGATGGCATCCGGAACCTGGTGGCTGAAAAGAGTTAACATACAAAGCCAAACAAATTGTTGAACAGTCATGGACCTAAAGACTAGAGTAGTGCAGATGAAGTGTTAGGGGCTATTCCCTGCAAGCTCTTGTGCAAGCTTTCAGGTATATATTTTTCCCCTAGTTTATGGGCACGGGTGAACCTATGCTCTATCTCAGGGGACCTGGACTATATCTAGGTTTGGGGACTTTATTGGGCAGTGGAACACTTGGAATGGAATTAGAGAATACTATGAAAGGAAAGGAAAGGAAAGTGATGAAGCTGAAGGGTTGACATTCCACACCTGAAGTCTCTGGTCACAGTCTGAAGTGAAGCATGCTGAGGTGGCACTTCTTGCGTTGATTAGCTTGCGATCTTCGGATGCAATATTATTTGATTTGAATTGAGAGCAGCATGCAGAAAAGTGGGCCCCATCCTAAGGTTCCAGGACTGGGGGAACTATAGGCTCTATAGTGGAAATGTGAGGTTCCTGTTGTCTTAGGGTTCAAGAAGACAATGGATAGTTATTGTTATTGTCACATTATTTGGTGATAGGGTTAACTTTGGAAAGGCCCTTTGATAGGGTTTGGGGTATCATACCCAGCATCTTGTCTATAGCTGTGCTACCAATTGCTTCTGTTCTCCCTGATCTAGGCTTTTGGGAGAGACAACATATCAAAGACAGCCTGTGTATTAAAAAGACTCAATCTGTGTTTTAAGAAGTTCTAGACATATGATCAATTTTTCGCCTCTCATATCAATTAAATAGTGGTTTATATGTTTATACTTTAATAGGATTGTACATAAACACCACTCCCACCACGAAAAGACTGTGTCCCATCCCCACCACCCACCCCGGACCCCCAACCCCCCCGCCATGCCGGGAAGCCCAATGACCACCCTCCCCTTCACCACAGGGTTTTTACATTGGTGCCCTGCTCTCGATTTAATCAGATCCTGCTTTTAGTTTCCCTTTCTGTTCTTCTTTCTCAACTTCTGTTGATGAGTGGGGACATCCCATATTCATCTTTATCTTTCTGACTTAGCTGACTTAACATAAATCCTTCTAGCTCTGTCCAAGATGGGTCAGATAAGGTGAGCTCATTGTTCTTAACAGCTGCATAGTATTCCATTGTGTATATGTACGACAGTTTTCTCAGCCACTCATCTGCTGTTGGGCACCTGGGTTCCTTTCAGGTATTAGCTATTATGAATTGTGCTGCTATGAAAATAAATGTACACACATTTTTTTGGATGGGCATTATGGAATCCTTGGGGTATAGCCCCAGGAGAGGAATTACTGGGTCATATGGAAGGTCTATGTCTAGTCTTGTGATAGTTCTCCAGACTGCTCTCCAGAGAGGCTGGACCAGTTTACCTTCAAACCAGCAGTTCAGAAGGGTTCCTCTGTCCCCAGAGCCTCTCCAACATTTGTTGCTGCTGTCCTTTTTGATGTATGCCATTCTCACAGGAGTAAGTTGGTATCTCAGTGTTGTTTTTATTTGCATCTCTCTGACAATCAGCGACATGGAACAGTTTTTCATATGTTTGTTAGCCTTTTGGATCTCCTCTGAGGTGAATGTCTTGTTCATATCCTCTGCCCATTTTTGGATGGGGTCATTTGCTTTTTTGGTGCTAAGTTTGCTGAGTTCTCTGTATATTTTGTTGATTAATCTCTTGTCTGATGTTTGGCATGTGAAGATCTCCCATTCTGTGAGGGGTCTCTTTGTTTGTGTGATAGTTTCTTTGGCTGTGCAGAAGTTTTTCAATTTGATGTAGTCCCATTGGTTTGTTTCTGCTTTAGTCTTCCTTGCAATTGGGTTTGATTCATCAAAGATGTCCTTGAAGTTTAGGTGGGAAAGTGTTTCACTGATGGTTTCCTCTAAGTATTTTATTGTTTCTGGTCTAACATCCAGATCTTTGATCCATTCAGAGTTGATTTTTATTTCTGGTGAGATAAGGTGGTTCAGTTTCATTCTTCTGCATGTTTCAACCCAGTTTTCCCAGCACCATTATTGAAGAGAGCCTCCTTCCTCCATTTAATACTTTGGGCCTCCTTATCAATGATTAGATGTCCATAGTTGTGGGGGTTTAGATCTGGGCTTTCAATTCTGTTCCACTGGTCTGTATGGCTATTTTTGTTCCAGTACCAGGCTGTTTTGATGATGATGGCATTATAATATAGTTTGAGATCTGGGAGTGTGATGCCTCCGTTTCTGTTTCTTTTCTTCAAGATGGTTTTGGCAATTCTAGGTGTTTTCAGATTCCAGATAAATGAATGTAGTTTTTGTTCTATTTTCTTAAAGAAGCTTGGTGGAACTTTGATGGGTATTGCGTTAAATTTGTATATGGCTCTGGGGAGAATATTCATTTTGATGATATTTATTCTTCCGATCCATGAGCATCGGATGTCTTTCCATTTCTTGGTATCAGTTTCTATTTCCTTGAAGAGTGACTCATAGTTTTCAATATACAAGTCTTTCACTTCTTTGGTCAGCTTTACTCCTAGGTATTTTATTGATTTTGTTGTAACAGTAAATGGGAATGATTTCTGAATGTCTTCTTCTTCAGTTTTAGTGTTTGCATAGAGAAATGCCACTGATTTTTGTACATTGAATTTGTAGCCTGACACCTTGCAATATTGCCTAATAACTTCCAGTAGTTTTCTACTGGATTCTTTAGGATTTTCTATGTATACTATCATGTCATCTGCAAGTAGTGAGAGTTTGACTTCTTCCCTTCCAATCTGTATTTCTTTGATTCCTTTCTCTTGCCTGATTGCTATGGCAAGAACTTCCAATACTATGTTGACGAGTAATAGTGATAGTGGGCAGCCCTCTCTAGTCCCTGATCTGAGGGGAAATGCTTTCAGCTTCTGTCCATTGAGTATGATGTTGGCTGTTGGTTTGCTATATATGGATTCCACTGTCTTTAGGAATTTCCCATCTATTCCCATTTTTAGTAGAGTTTTGAGCATGAATGGGTGTTGGCTTTTGTCAAAGACTTTCTCTGCATCTCTTGAGATAATCATGTGGTTTTTGGCTCTTTTATTAATATGTTAATGACATTGATAGACTTACGGATGTTGAACCAGCCTTGTATTCCTGGGATGAATCCCACTTGGTCGTGATGAACAATCTTTTTGATATGTTGCTGTATCCTGTTGGCCAAGATCTTGTTTAATATTTTGGCATCTATGTTCATCAGAGACATTGGTCTGTAGTTTTCCTTTTTTGTTGTGTCTCTATCTGCTTTTGGTATCAGAGTGATGTTGGCTTCATAGAAGGTGGAAGGGAGTGTCCCTGTTTCTTTGATCTTATGGAAAAGCTTTAGGAGTATGGGTATTAACTGTTTCCTGAAGGTTTTGTAGAATTCGTTTATGAAGCCATCTGGTCCAGGACTTTTGTTGTTGGGGAGATTCTTAATAACAGTTTCGATTTCTTTGTGTGTGATTGGTGCATTTAGGTTTTGTGGTTCCTCTTGGTTAAGTTTTGGAAGGGCATATGCTTCTAGGAATTCTTCCATTTCTTCCAGATTTTCTAGCTTAGTGGTGTATAGTTCTTCATAGAAGTCTCACATGATTTTCTGGATTTCTGTGGTGTCAGTTGTGATATCTCCTCCATCGTTTACAATTCTATTAATTTGAGTCTTCTCTCTTTTTTGTTTGGTGAGTCTGGCTAGGGTTTGTCAATCTTGTGTAATTTTTCAAAGAACCAACACTTGGCTTCGTTGATCTTCTGTATGGTTCTCTTATTTTCGATGTTGTTTATTTCTGCTCTAGTTTTAGTGATTTCTGTCCTTCTGGTTGCTTTAGGGTTCCTTTTTTCCTCTTCCTCTACGTCCTTGAAGTGTGCAGTAAGGTTGTATATTTAGGTTTTTTCTTGGTGTTTAATATGTGATTGTATGGCTCTGAGTTTCCCTCTCAATACTGCTTTAGCTGTGTCCCAAATATTTTGATAGGTTGTGTCTTCATTTTCATTTGTTTCCAGGAACATTTGAATTTCCTGCTTGAGTGACTCTCTGACCCAGTGGTTCTTAAGAAGCATGTTGTTTAGTTTCCAAATTCTGTGACTTTTAATAATTTTCTGTTTGTTGTTAAATTTTAGTTTTACTCCACTGTGGTCTGAGAAGATACCTGGTATGATTTCAATGCTCTTGAATTTATTGATGCTGTCTTTGTGGCCTAACATATGGTCTGTCCTTGAGTATATGTTGTGTGGATTTGAAAAGAATGTGTATTCCAATTTTTGGGGTGAAGAGCTCTGAAAATGTCCAAGAGTTCTAGTCTGTCCATCTCTTCATTTAATTCTCTTGTTTCTTTGTTGATTCTGTGTTTTGTTGATCTAAGTTTGAGAGTGGGGTGTTAACATCTCCCACTATTATTGTATTACTATTTATGTATTTTTGAAGTTCTTTGAGAAGGTGTTTGATGTATTTAGATGGTCCCTCATTGGGTGCATAGATGTTAATAATTGTTATATCTTCTTGGCTGATTAATCCTTTAATCATTATGTAATGACCTTGCCTATCTTTTATTACTTTATTTAATTTAAAATCTATTGTGTCAGAGATGAGAATGGCTGTTCCTGCCCTTTTTTGTGGTCCATTAGCCTGCAGGATAGTTTTCCATCCTTGCACTTTAAGTCTGTGTTTATCTTGTTGGGTCAAGTGGGATTCTTGCAAGCAGCATATAGTTGGGTTATGTTTTCTGATCCATCCTCCTACTCTGTGCCTTTTGATGGGTCAATTTAATCCATTGACATTTACTGATATTATGTATTTAATGTGTTTTAGTGCCATTTTTCAACAAGTTTTCATTTGATATGTTGCAAGTATTATAGTAATGTTCTTGTTTATAAGAGGTCTTTTAGAACCTCTTTCAGGGCCGGTTTGGTGATGGTTGCTTCCTTTAACTGTTGTTTGTCTGAGAAGATTTTGATGACTCCATCTAGTTTGAATGAAAGTCTAGCGTGATATATTATTCTTGGTTGAGACCCTTTTTCATTCAGGGCTTGATAGATATCTTGCCATTCTCCTGGCCTTTAGAGTTTGGGTAGAGAAGTCTGCTGATAGTCTTATAGGTTTTCCCCTGTTTGTGACTTTTTGTTTTTCTCTTGTAGCCTTTAGGATCCTTTCTTTATCCTTACTTCTTTTCATTGTGACTATGATGTGTCTTGGTGTCTTCAGGTCTGGGTTAATTCTGTTTGGGACTCTCTGAGCCTCTTGGATCTTAATGTCCTTTCTGTTTTTCAGATCTGGGAAGTTTTCTTCCATTATTTCCTCTAGAATGCTTGCTTCCCCTTGCTCTCTTTCTTCCTCTGGCAGGCCAATTATATGAATGTTACTTCTTTTGAGATCATCCCATATGTCTCTGTTGTTGTTTTCAGTGTCTCTCAATCTCTTTTTGAGCTCTTTCACCTCTTTTTTAGTTTTCTCTAGCTCATCCTCTGTCTGGCTAATTCTGTTTTCTGCTTCTGCTAGTCTGCTTCCCCTTCCCTTGGCTGTTTCTTCATTACAGCTATTTCAGCTTTCAGTTCTCTAATTGCCTCAAGGTAGTTAGTATTTTCCTTGAGGGTCTCATCTGTTGTTTCCCTAATATTGCTATTCCTTTCCTCCAAAGTTGTTTTCATTTCTGTGATTAATAAATTTATTATTGCTTTCATATTTTTCTTATCTATGGTTACTTCTGGCTGATTTGTAGTTTCTTCTAGGCTCTTGTCTTCATTCATTTTATTAGCAGTTTCATTTGCTCTTGATCTACCCATTTTTAATGTGTTTTTTATTTTTATGTTCTGTTGTTCTTCAGTTGCTTTGTTTTATGTACAAGCCACACTATACTAAATACCTTTATGACAAATGCAATCACCACCCTCAGCAATTACAGTAGTAACTAAGGCAATGACTGAAGCAGTTTAACCAATACCAGTTAGTCCCACAATGTCTCCAGTTCAAGAAAAAATAGCAACCAAATCTAATTGAAAAAGAAAGAGAAGGGAAAAAAAAGGGATAGCAGGAATAGACAATTATGCAAATCTCCTGTCCACTGTAGATTCTAGGGGTAGCAAGAGGGGAAGGGGAAGTAGAGCAGAGACACACACAAAGAGAGTCCACTCTGAGCCAGACTTCTTCCCTGAAATAGTTCACAAATAAGCATCAGTTAATTCAAAAGGCAGAGGGAGGAGGAAGGGAGAAAGGAAGACAGGGAAAAAAGAGAGTAAAGAAAAAAGATAAGAAGGAGACAGGAAAAAAAAGCAGTGAAAGGAGAGTTGTATATATATATATATATTTTTTTTTTTTTTTTTAATTGGCTTGGAGGTGGGAGAAGGGCGATAGTGTATAGAGGAGGTATGAAAAGTGAGACAGGTTTCTCTCACAGTGGGTGATAATTCTTGTCGTCTAGCAATGGAAAGTATACTAAGAGTTAATTTTGGTCAACTGGTGGGGGGGAAGGGATATGCGTGTTTATATAATAGTATTTGTAAAATAGAACAGAGTAAAAAGCCTGAGCAGTGGGTCTACAGCTTGGACAGCTCCCTGTTAGCTATGTACACTGAGTCTAAACAGCTGATTGAGAAAGAAAACACAAAACAAACGGGGAAAAAAGAAAAAAAAAAAACTTTCAAGTAGTCTTTCCCAGGCTGGGTGAGGCTTGCTTGATTAGCAAATTGTCACTTGAATGGGTCTAAGTCCCTTATTCAGAGGAACAACAGAAATAGCCTAGAAATGTAGAAGCAGGGTTTAATGGCACCCCTGTAGGCCAGGAATCTTGGTAAAGAAAGGAGCTCCACGGGGAGCCTGCTAGCAGCAGCTCCCTACCCTTGGGGTCTGGTTATGGGGAGAGGTGGGCTGAGAGAAATAATCAAGAAATTTCATTTCTTTTTTCTCTAATTTTTAACCCATATTGAATTATAATCACCTCCCTGGTCTACCTTTAGGATGCCTCCTTGCTTGTCCCACTGAAGGCCAGGATTTAAAGGCTTTCTAGCAGTTGATGTCAGAGCCCACGGGTGCTGCTACTTTCCAGTCGCCATCTTGGCCTTGGATGACAATTTATTTTATTCTTATTTTACTACCTTCACTGAGTAAATTGCCACCATTACTTTTTAGTCAAATAATGGCAATGGAAAAGAGCTATAGAATTTAGAGAAATATTTAACAGTTAATTTTCTGTTTCCTGTATATTAACTTGAAGAAAATGTCAAGACATACTAGTTCTTTGGAATGTCTACTTTGTGGATTTTTAAAAAATATTTATTGATTCAAAAATTTTATTGCTGTTAGCAGTGTGTGGTAAGAACATAAAATTGGACTTACAGTATGGTACACTTCTCTGTTAGTCAGATACTCAGTGAATCCCTCTCAAATTGAAATGTGAGCTGAGCTGCCATGGTAGGTATGTAGTAATTAGTGAATAGACTAAACCTGTGATGAGGTGGGCAGATCCAGGAATCTGTCCCACTGTTTTATGAGAGGTAAAACAGAGATCCAGAGTGGTTTTCTGTCTAAGGGCATTTGATTGGTACTTATACAGTTGCTGATGGTTAGGACTCATGCTGCTGATGTTTTGCTAGACTTTTTTCTGTTATATTATTTAGATGTGAAGAATTGACATCTGACTGAAAGCTGCACAAACTTTTAATTTGGAAATTCAAATATTCTTTTAGTCTGTCTTCCTTTTTTTTTAATTACTATATACATGTAGTTATTTACTTGTTGTTTTCCTTAAATCTCTTTGGGTTACAGTTATAGTTTATTTGTGTCTATATAATCAGATGCCCCACTTGAAATTCAGGAATGGTTTTTATAAATTAATGAGGGAGCACTAGTTGCAGATGATTTTAGTTATAAGGTGCTAAAAGCATTTGCTGCTCTGAGAGCTGGCACAAGTTGGTTATGTGTTATAGTGGATAATGGCCTCAAATTCATTTCTGAAATGAAGTGACTTATTTTAGCATAGTCCTCAAGTATAGGGCTTAACATATTTAGGCTTAAATCTATTGAAAGCATTAGTTTAAAAAAGCCTACCCCACCCAAAACAAAAAAAGAAAAGAAAAGTCTATCCCACCTTCTCTTATTTTCTTTTATCTTTTACTGTATGTGTATATACAATATGTATATGCATATTCACACATATATATGTATATACATGTTTAGTGCAATGAATATCAACTTGTTTCTATTTTAGAATACAAATAAAGGCAAAAATTATCTTGTCTAATGCTCAGTACATCAGTACATTATTTTCCATTTCTGAAAAATAATACAGTTGGATTATTTTAAGAGATCTTTAAGCATGTGCAGTGGTTTGACTCAATATGCAAATTACTTACATTTGAAACATTTTAGAGAGCAAAAGCATGCTATTGCTTACTCCATAATTTCAATAAAAAAAAATCCACATGACATATACTCCTATCTCTTATCCCAGATCATTAAAATGATCTCAAGCTAGAACATTGAACCTTCTTAATAGGTATATAGTATAACTAGACAGTGTTTGGGTGGAAAATAGAAGTTTGTAGTTCTTTTATTTTTTTCCATCATTTTATTGGGTGTTTTGTGATTTATAGTTCAGATGTTGACACATGGGAACAGTTTCTCATCTTTCTGTGGTATGTTCTGCAGGACCCTCTCACCCCCAATTTAGGACCTTTTTCTTCATTGTATATAAAGACCCCAAAACCATCTTTACCACCACGCCTATCGACCTCCTTCAGGTCTTTTGCATTGGTGCTATAAACCCTAATAAGTCTACTTTTCTCTTTGTGTTGCTTTTTCTGTCCTTGTTTCTTAAGTTCTACTTATAAGTGATATCATTTGGTATTTGTCCTTCTCTTATTGTCTTATCTCAATTAAAACAATGTTTTCCCATTATATCCAGGATGAAGCAAAAGTGATGACTTTGTAACTTTTAACAGTTAACTAGTATTCCATTGTACATATATACCATAACTTTCTTAGCCACTCATCTAAGAAAGTAGTAGTTCTAAGGTACAATGGTCTTGTTCGTTAAAAAATGATGATAAAAATAATTAAAATTAATTGGTGGACTGTAGGACAATTATGTATATAATCATAATTTTTCTTTGGAAAAATAAGAGCAACACTGCCTTCATTTTTACTTAACAGAAAAAATACTGTAATTTACTTTCACCTTCTGCATCCCACAATGACCTTGAGTCCATACTCCCAGAGGGTTAAAGAATAGGAAAACTATCAATTGTGTGGAGTTGTACCCCACTTATCCTATGCTTTTGTTAATGTCTCCTTTTTTAAATAAAAAAATTTTAAAAAAGAAAAAAATATTGAATATAATTAGATTGAATTAATTTGTGTAACCAAAATGTACATTTCAGCAAAGCTGAGTTTTTGAAAGTTATCATAAAGAGGGACTTAGAGGTGAAAGATGCTGAATTATAGCCTAGCACTTTGTTTTACTTTTCACTGCACTTTGTCACTTTGTTGATTTTTATTTTCCCTTTTGTTGCCCTTGTTTTTTTTGTTGTTGTTGTTGATGATGATGTCAACATTGTTGGATAGGACAGAGAGAAATGGAGAGAGGAGGAGATGAAGAGAGACACCTGCAGACCTGCTTCACCACCTGTGAAGCGACCCCCCTGCAGGTGGGAAGCTGGGTGCTGGAACCCAGACCTTTGCCAGTCCTTGTGCTTCGCCACGTGCGCTTAACCTGCTGCGCTGCTGCCTGACACCCCCGCACTTTGTTTTTATATCTGACTTTGTATTTCATTTTTATTTATTTATTTATTTTTTATTAAATGCTTATTTGCAATCAGCGGATGCAGTATTATTTGATAAGAATTGGGAGAAACATACGGGAAGTGGGCCCTACCCTAGGGTCCCAGGACTGGGGGAAGTTTAGGCTCTATAGTGGAAATGTGAGGTTCCTGTTGTCTTAGGGTTCAAGAAGACAATGGATAGTTAATGTTATCATCACATTATTTGGTAATTGGGTTAACTTTGGAAAGTCCCTTTGTTAGACATGCAATCAATTTTCCCCCTCTCATATTAAATAGTGATTTATATGACTACACTTTAATAGATGTGTACATAAACACCATTCCCATCACCAAAAGATTGTTTCCCATCCAACCCACCCCCCAACCCCACCCCTACCCCCCGCCGCATGGCCACCCTCCCGCTTACCACAGGGTTTTTACTTTGGTGCCCTACTTACAATTTAGTCAGATCCTGCTTTTAGTTTCCCTTTCTGATCTTCTTACTCAACTTCTGTTGATAGTGGGATCATCCCATACTCATCTTTATCTTTCTGACTTAGCTCACTGAACATAATTCCTTCTAGCTCTGACCAAGATGGGTCAGAGAAGTTGAGTTCATTGTTCTTAGTAGCTGCAAAGTATTCCATTGTGTATATATACCACAGCTTTCTCAGCCACTCATCTGTTGTTGGGCACCTGGGTTGCTTCCAGGTTTTAGCTATTATGAATTGTGCTGCTATGAATATAGGTGTACACACATCTTTTTGGTTGGGTGTTATGGAGTCCTTGGGGTACATCCCCAAGAGAGGAGTTACTGGGTCATATGGAAGGCCCATGTCTAGTCTTGTGAGAGTGCTCCAGACTGCTCTCCACAGAGGCTGGACCAATTTACATTCCCACCAGCAGTGCAGAAGGGTTCCTCTGTCTCCACAGCCTCTCCAGCATTTGTTGCTGCTGTCCTTTTTGATGTATGCCATTCTCACAGGGGTGAGGTGGTATCTCAATGTTGTCTTTATTTGCATCTCTCTGACAGTCAGCGACATGAAACAGTTTTTCATAAGTCTGTTAGCCTTTTGGATCTCCTCTGGAGTGAATGTTCTGTTCATATCCTCTGCCCATTTATGGATGGGGTCATTTACTTTTTTGGTGCTAAGTTTGCTGAGCTCTTTGTATATTTTGGTGATTAGTCTCTTGTCTGATGTATGGCATGTAAAAATCTTCTCCCATTCTGTGAGGGGTCTCTGTTTGTGTGATAGTTTCTTTAGCTGTGCAGAAGCTTTTCAATTTGATGTAGTCCCATTGGTTTGTTTCTGCTTTAGTCTTCCTTGCAATTGGGTTTGTTTCATCAAGGATGTCCTTGAGGTTTAGGTGGGAAAGTGTTTTGCCAATGTTTTCCTCTAAGTATTTGATTGTTTCTGGTCTAACATCCAGGTGTTTAATCCATTTGGAGTTGATTTTTGTTTCTGGTGAGATAAAGTGGTTCAGTTTCATTCTTCTGCATGTTTCAACCCAGTTTTCCCAGCACCATTAATTGGAGAGAGCCTCCTTCTTCCATTTAATACTTTGGGCCCCTTATCAGAGATTAGATGTCCATAGGTGTGGGGCTGACTTTGTATTTCAGAATTGGCTTTCATTACATGTGTGTGCTTAGAAATAAGTCAGCTGTAGTAACATGGTAAAAATCATAATTCAAAAATCATTACAATGAAAAGTCATTGTAAAGATGTAATTAGGAGAAGAGGAGTGAGTCTGATGTGGGAATTTGGGGGTTCTGGTGCATGATGGTGGAAATGGGCCTAAATTAGGGGTGAGAGTGTCTTTCAGACAGTTATCATAGGAAGATGAGAAAGTGTGCTCATGCATACATCTGCTAAAATGGGCCATGTGTTTCTCTGGTGCATGCCTTTTCATTTTCCTCATTAAAAGTTTGAAATATTGGGACAACAATACCCCTGTGAGAAATATACTTAGATCGAGTTTGGGGGCGGGGGGAGGAAGGCCTTTAACAATGGAACTCATTTGAATCTTTTTATTTAGATAAGACATAGAGAAATTGAGAAAGGCCGGGGAGATAGAGAGAGGGAGACAAAGAGATACACTTGTAGACCTGGCTCACCATTCGTGAAGCACCTTCCTGAAGGTGGAGCGTGAGGGCTTAAACACGGATCCTGCACTTGGTAATATGTACACTTAACCAGGTGCATCACTGCCCACCCCCTCATTTGAGTCTTTTTTTTGTTTTATTTATTTATTTTTTTTTCCCTTCAGGGTTATTGCAGGGGCTCAGTGCCTGCCTACTAATCCACTGCTCTTGGAAGCTATTTTTTCCCATTTGAGTCTCATGTTGAAATGAGAACAAAATTGATTCAGACAAAATTTCCCTGAAGTTAAACATGATCTTTAAATATGCCAGTTAAAAGAAAATTTATCAGTTATGTCTGATAACTGAATTCAATTCAATTGATAATATTTAGCTTGACTAATCTTAGGTATTGAAGTAAACACGAGTGTTTGGATGTTGTCTTTTCCATCAGCATGTTACACCAGACAGCTATATTCCATGCCTTGCTGACCTGTGCAAAGCACTGTGGGAAGTTATGCTCAGTTATTACAGAACTATGGAATGGCATGAAAAACATGATAATGAAGATACTACATCTACTTCTGGTAGGACATAATTTTTTCTTTTAATTTTTAATTATTAAGGACTTAAAGTAATGGTTGCAAATGTGGTAAGACATTGGCTTATCTAGGTATACGGTAAAATTAATGGTGAATTTAAATATTAATTCTGTTTTGCTAATTTTCCAACTTGTACTGAGAAATGAGAGGAAAAAATTAATAGTTGTGCTTATTATTTGTAACAACATAGCAGGAATGTCAATAATATGTTTTAAGTACAACTGTGACTATGTTATAGTTGGGTATATAAAGGGAAAAATCTAGAAATTATATTAAATAGATATTATACTTAATATACTGAATTTGTATAATTCTGTGTATCAAGTGATTATCCTTGAACAATAGTGAGTATTAAGTATTAAAAATACTTTTTAAAAGTAGCAAACAATTTTATTAGCATTGTTTAATATGGTCAAAATAATTTATTCTATACATAATCTTTTGTATTGCATGCAGCTTAATATTTCTATTCAATTTATTTTAGTAACTTCTAATTTTTGAGAGATGCTTTATTTCTATGATTAGATATGTAGAGGAATCCTCTAGCATTATTAATTTATTGAACAGAAGATACACACATATTTTTATCTTAATGAATAGTTCTGCAACCTGTATTCTTATTAACATATGCATACTAGTCCATAATTAGATTAATTGGTCCTGCAGTGCACTGGCATTAGGCAGTACATAGATTGCTAAGAATCCTAGTCAACAGGTTCATAATAACCAAGTTAAAATCCTACATGAGCTTGATCTCTTTAGATATAAAGTACTTAACATTTCAGGACCTAATTTATAATCAAACGAATTTAATCCCAATTCCTATTTTTGTCATAATTTTGGTCTTATAGATACTACATGTATTACATGTGTTTACAGGTTCTGGTTTTTTTTTTTAAACAAATGTTTTGAAGCATTTCATGCCATCTTATTTTTAGAAGGGAGTAATATGATTGGTACCGAAGAAACTAATTTTGATCGTGGCTATATAAAAAAGAAGTTAGAACATGGACTTACACGAATATGGCAGGTTTGGTTTCTAAAATTACTTTTATTTTTGCAAAGCAATTGAAAGATTTATGTTTATTGAGTAAATGTACCACAGCTTCTTTATCCAGTTATCTGCTGATGGATATTTAGGTTGATTCGTATTTTGGCTCTCATGAATAATGCTACTATGAGCATAGAAATGCATATGTTCATGTTGTTTCATAGTCAAATGCCCAGGTAATTAATACAAGTCCTCTAACATAATTTATGAACTATTGTTCCATCTTGTATTTATTTACTGGTGGCCCTATAGTGCTCTAGGCTGAATTTTTATGGATAGAGAGACAGAGGTATAAAAAAGCCATGCACCAAAGCTTTCTCCAGTTTGGCAGAGACCAGCTTGAACCTGGGTTATACCTATGGCAAGACAGCATACCAAGTGAGCTATTTTACAGCTTCTATTCTATCTTTTTAAAACAAAAAACAAAATTTTTGTCTGGTTGCTTTTTCTGGGGCATTTAAAAATAATTGTTCAGAAAAAGAATATGTGATTTTGGTAATTTTGTAGAATTTCACTGAAGCTATATTAATTTGGAAAAACTAACATCTTTATACTATTTAAGTCACTCATTCTATTGAAAGTTCTTTTAGAAATTCCATTACAACAGTTTCTATTTAGCTATAGGTCTGATATTTCTTATTTTAAAGTATATTATACTTTAAAAAATTATTATTAATTTATTTATTTTTAATGAAGTCTCCATTTTAAAGTATTATAGCAGGTATACATAAAAGCATTTTTTGCATGTTACATATGACTTTACATAATTATTTTGTTAATTCTTATTTTTATTATTATTTGGAGTTTCTGGTCTAAAAAGTTTTGCATAAAAGTTGGTGACTTTTAGCTTCGTATCAAGTATTAGTATATAATTCTTACCTTGCACTGATATGTTTTGACGTGATATTGTAGCCATTATTATTTTTATATAGGATGTTTATGAATTACATCTTTAATTTAGCCCTGAGGATATTGACTTAATCTAAATATGTGTTATTTATCAGTTTAGGAATGATTGTTTCTGAGTATTTATTTTCTGTGTTTTTGATTTTGGTTTATTTGCTCCCTTTTTTGGTCTTACAGGATGTTCAGCTAAAAGTGAAAACCTATTTACTTGGAACTGATTTATCAATATTCAAATATGATGACTTCATCTTTGTTTTGGATATAGTCAGCAGGTAATGTTTTCAGTCTGGTTTTTAGTTCAGTTCATTCAACCATGATAATCAAAGAAACCATAAATGAGGAAATTATTATGTATAAATTCTTAATAGAAATTAAAATATTAGACATTCATAGTCTAATTTTTGCTGGGTACATGTGTGTGTTTATTTCTGATACTTAAATGCTTATAAGATAGTGAATTTGTTATTTGTAGCCTTTTTCCAAATATCTAAATATTCATGACTTATTGTTTTATGAAAAAATTGACTTGAAATTTTTATTATTTAAATATCTTGTTGAAATTTATTTAAATCTTTATCCAATTAGGTTGATGCAAGTTGGAGAAGAATTTTGTGGTAGTAAATCTGAAGTTTTGCAGGAGTCTATTAGGAAACAAAGTGTCAATTATTTTAAGAACTACCATAGGTAAGAACTCAGAATATAAACAGTCAAATTTAGATAATGAGAATTCATTTAAAAAATTTTTTATTGGGGGATTAATATTTTAAAGTTGACAGTAAATATAATATTTTGTACTTGCATAACATCTCTCAGTTTTCCACACAACATACAACCCCCACTAGGTCCTCTATTTTTTTTTTTTACTTATTTATTTTTAATAGTCTTATTAGGGAAATGATTTATAGAATGGTTGTCACGTGTACAATTTCTCCTGATATCTGCACACCATTTCCACTACCAACCTAGAACCTCCTTCAGCTTAGTGCACTTAGTCCTAAACACCCTTTCCCACTCCTTTCCCGTGATTGCCCCCCCCCCCAATTCTTGGTCTTGTCTATGTTTCTTCTACTCCAAGTTTCACCCTATGTTTTTCCTGTGCTTCTTTATTCTTTCATTTAGTTACTTATTTTTATTAGTGATTTAATAATGATTCTACCATATTTATCCTTAAAAACTCTTGGGGTTTGTACCTATTTTGTGTACCTAAAATGGTTCCTTTTGGTAAGAGACATATGCAGCACCTGAAGCTTTTAAATAGTCATAATCATGATTGTTTTTTCACATAATTTGATGTCTGCAGTCACTTTTGTGATTCATCCACTGATTACACTTTATATTTTATGTACTCATTGCTTTCCCATCATAACTATTCTTTTGTATATTAGTTGTAAAATAGAAGAAATCAGGTAAAGTGCAAATCTTTCGATTTGTCTAAAATGTTTTTGGGGAAGGAGATAAAAAGGAAGTTTTCAGTGGCTCTAAGAATAAGCCTAGCATTCATAGTAGAAAAATATAATAATTAAAATATAAAAGACTTCTATGGTACTTTTCTTGGGGATTTATCAGGGGCTTTGCGCCACCTGCGCTTAATCCGCTGAGCTACCATCTGACTCCCCTTATCCAGTCAACTTTTATTTTGAGGTGTAGTCTTTTTAAATTTTAGAACGTCTATTTGCTCCTTTTATCACTGGAATTCTTTGAAGTTCCTCTTTCTAGTTAGTGTGTGTGTGTGTGTGTGTGTGTGTGTGTGTGTGTGTGTGTGTGTGTGTGTTGTAAACATTAGGGGGCTAATGTTTACTATACAGTTGTGGACAAAGGGGTACAGTTTCTCATCTCCCGGTGAAAGGTCTCTGCAGAACATTCTCACCACCAACTTTCTTTTCATCATGCATCAGGACCCCAAGGATCACTCCAGCTCCTCCTGCCTCCTTCCCCAGAATATTTTATTTCATTGTGAACTTATATATGTATTTTCTGTTTGGCTTATTTATAGTAGTGACTTTAAAATCCTTATCTATGAATACTAACACTTTGAGCAAATTCTATTTTTCATATACTTACCAATTTTTTAAACTATTTTTAAGACCTATGTATTTTTATTTTTAATATATGTAGGTGTTGTATTTAGAATAATTGTAACTATAATCAGACTGGTTGTAGGAAGAAGGTAGTCAATGGCTCTTTGTTTCCTTGTTTACCTAGAAGAAAGCATGTTTTTCTAGAACTACTTAAATAATGTACTGCTTAATCAAAATAGACAGTAAGAATAATAGCATTAAAAAAAGACGATATCCCTTGAATAAGTAATTAGTACAATGTCGATATGTAAGTGCCACACTTGCTAATTTAATTACTAAATGCTGTTTAGAGGCAAGTAATTAATTAAATGTGTGGAAAATGCTAAACATCTTGATATTGTGATTTAGTGAGTAATCTCTGCTGTTTAGCATAGATTGTAATCTCTGCTGTTTAGCATAGATTGTAATCTCTGCTGTTTAGCATAGATCGTTTATTGGCATTTATGATCTAAAAACTCTAAAATATTTCTCGTCTTTTGGCATTGATGTATGATTAGCTAAGTTATTTTAAGCACAGGAGTTGGTGAGTTGTTTCTTGTTTAGTACTTTAATAAAACTGTCATTTCTTTTGAATTCATTAATTTTATAATATATTAAAAATATCTGAATTTAGTAAATATTTGTGAGTTTTTTCCCCTCAAGGATGATGAGATATTAACAAGTAGATATTTATTTGTACTGTGTTGCTCTGAATGGGTTCTCAAAGTTGAGTATAATCATGATAGAACCCTATAGTTATATCATACCTTCTGAATTCTTATGTACAGTACCTTTTTTTTCTTACTTTTTTAGGATGTTCTTTTTCTTTTTAATAGAATGAACATGATAATTTTATGACAGCTAAATGTTTACAGCTTGGAAATCTATAAATAAAATAAATCTGGAAATACAGATTTCTCCAACAATTATAATTTTGTTCAGAGAATAACTATAGAGAATGCAGTGCTTTAGACTTACCCATTCCAGAATTAACAGTGATCTATACTGTGAGTTTCTGGTATAAATCTTATAAATCTGATTTATAAGATTCTTATAAATAACTACACAACCTGTATTTGATCTCTATCATACTCATGACAACAAGTAGATAACTTATATTCTAAATGGAAAGCAAAATCCTGTCACATAGTACTGGCTGGGGAAATAACAGTGATTATGCAAGTAACTTTTATACATTATAAGCTCTTGGGTTCAGTCCTTACCACCACAATAAGCCAGAACTAAGCTATTCTAAGAAAAAGAAAGAAGGAAGGAAAGGAAGGAAGGGAAAGGAAAAAAGAAACTTCTGGAGACGTAACTGATCTAGTAACAGTAGGGTGCATGCTTCTTTGCCATGCACAGTCTAGGTTCATGGTGCCACACCACATGGACATGCCATGTATTGAGCAAAGCTCTGCTGCTGTAATGTCTTTGCTATGAATGAAAAAGTCATCTAGGAGCACTGAGATCAATCATTCTTGACTCCAGCTCCAGAAAAAGACGAAGATGAAGATGAAGACGAAGACGAAGACGAAGAAGAAGAAGAAACCTATTACAGAGGATTTTGTTCCTTTCCTTTTAAAAAATAATTTATTGAGGAAATGCTGTATTACAAGCTTGTATCATTTTGGGGTGCAATTTCATCCCCCCCAATAACTGTATATCTCACCCTCCACCAAAGTGCTACTTGGACCACTGTGTCCTATGTAAATTTTTTTTTTTTTTTTTTTTTTTGCTTCCAGGGTTATTGCTGGGACTTGGTGCCTACACTACAAATGCACTGCTCCTAGAGGTCATTTTTTTCTATTTTGTTGCCCTTGTTGTCATTACTGTTATTGTTACCAATGCTATTGTTGTTGTTGGATAGGACAGAGAGAAATTGGGGGGGGGAGACACACTCCTGCAGACCTGCTTCACCGCCTGTGAGGTGACCCCACTTCCCCCCCCACCCCCGCTGCGCTACCACCCTATCTAAACTCTTAAGCTCTTCTGCCTCTCTGTATAGTAACCTCACATATACAGTATGGGTTATGTGTTTATTACTTTTTGACCTTGTCCTATTCTTTTTTTTTTTTTAAAGAACACGGCTTGATGAACTGAGAATGTTCCTGGAAAATGAGACTTGGGAACTTTGTCCCGTTAAGTCTAATTTCAGCATCTTGCAACTTCATGTAAGTATTGAGAAGAAAAAAAAAGATATGTTTTAGTTTTCTTAAGTAAGGTAAAAAATATTTAAAATTAAGGGTAACGCATTTTTGTCCTTTCTTCAAAGTACTTGCAAGCTAGGGACCAGGAGATAGTACTGTGTGTGAGGACCCCTCTTTGAGCCACTATCCATCACATGGGAGCACTATGCAAAGGGAAGCTTCACAGCTGTAGAACACTACTGTAGACTTTCATTCTCTCGCTTCATCCTTTATCTGGGAAAAAGAGTTAAACAAAACAGACAGGAGAGGCCACTTGGAGTGGTGTAATTGTACAGGTAAAAAGCCTGACAGGGAAAAAAAAAGAAAAAGCAACACAAATCTCTTTTATAAGAGTAACTGGCTTATAAGTGTAAAAATGTCCTTGTGAAAACTCGTTTATTTCAGGAAAGTATTTTGCCTAAAAAGAGCCATAATTGAAAAATTATTATTTTTTTAATTTCAGGAGACCTTTCTGCTGTATGTAAATTTTACATATAAACTTAATTGCTTATATTTTGATGAGTGAAAATACATATACTTACAGATTATCATTTCCTGAAAGGAGATTAGTTTGTTAGTTTGTAAAATCATAAATTTGTTATCAATAAGCAAATACCTCAAAAGTTAAGGAGGCACTTACAAAAAGTACTCAACTGATTTTTTTTATTAGTTGATTTCTCAACTTTCTCACTGTCATATCAAATAAAATAGAAAAGAGAATAAGAGGAACAGTGAGAATGAGGAACAATGATTTATAGTCCTGGCAATAAAAAAAAGAAGCTTATTATAGATAGCTCTATTTTAAATGATAATAGCTACTGAGTTTTTTTTTAGTTTATAATTTTGAAACATATATTTCCAAGTTTGTGTTTTTAGATAACTTGTAATACTTGAACGTAAATAATCCTAAACATTTGGATGTTTATTTTAAAATATCTTTACATTTTCACTGGTGGGATATGTTTAACCACTTGGATTTTATTGCTACCAAGCATAACTGACTTCCTTTCTTAATGTCTAGGAATTTAAATTTATGGAACAGTCTCGTTCCCCATCTGTTTCACCTAGTAAGCAGCCAGCCTCAACTTCCTCAAAAACAGTTAACTTGTTTGAGCAGTACTGCAGTGGTGGGAATCCATTTGAAATTCAGGCCAACCACAAGGATGAAGAAACAGAAGATGTTCTGGCTTCTAATGGGGTATGCCTTTAAAAGGGGAGGTGTGGGGTTTGATAACATAATGGTTACGCAAAGATACTGATATCTGACGCTTTGAAGTCCAACTAGGTTCAATCCCTAGTACCACCATAAACCAGAACTGATCAGTGCTCGGTAAAAAAAAAAAAAAAAAAAGTACAAATCTGTGTGTGTGTGTGTGTGTGTGTGTGTGTGGTTTTCTAATTGAAAAACTTGTTTTTCTGAAGAGTAATGCTATTGACACAAATTAATCATACAGCCACAACCCACCTTCCTACACTTACCTATGTCTCCTGATAACGACTTTATAATATGCTTCGTTCACATTATTCTCTTGAACGATAAATTTTTCCTTTGTTTAATTTAAGATTAGATTATTTTGTAGTCTGGCCAGCTGAGTAGTAGTATAATGCCTAATGTTTATTTTATTTGGTAGATAGATTAATTGATCATCTACACTTATTTCTTGATTCCTCTCTTACCTAACAAAGTGAGTTATTTTGTTCCCTATCCTATTATTGAAAAAAGGGGAATAACTCATTTTCTTGTCTGACAGGTATATTTTTTTAGGATTTAGAACTATATATTTTGTTTATGTTTGAACATTTCAGGGAAACTTATGAACTGGAGGTAGTATTAGTATGCAAAAAGGACTTGAGGACAGATGAATGCAAACCGTCTTTTTATTAGCTGTGTAATCCTTGGAAAATAAAAAAATATATTCATGACAAAATTAAAGCTAAGTGGGGGGCAGGTGGTAACACACTGGGTTAAGTGCATATAGTAAGTAGGAAGTGCAAGGATCTGTGCAAAGATCCCTGTATAAGCCCCTGGCTCCTCACTTGCAGAGGGGTCACTTCACAAGCAGTGAAGCAGGTCTGCAGGTATCTTGTCTTTCTCTTCTCCTCCCTATCTTCCCCTCCTCTCTCAATTTCTCTCTGTCCTATCCTATTTAAAAAAAAAAAAATGTCCTCCAGGAGCAGTTGACTTATAGTGCTGACACCAGGCCCCAGCAATAATCCTGGAGGCAGAAAAAAAAACACCAAAAAACCTAAGAACTTTTAATTATAAGCTACTTCATAGAAAAATGGTTGATTTTATCTTGTTGATAGACTTCAACAGAAGTTAACTGGTATACCAATTGTATACTGTGTTTCTTTAGTATGAATCTGATGAACAAGAAAAAAGTGCCTATCAGGAATATGACAGTGACAGTGATGTTCCTGAGGAACTAAAACGGGATTATGTGGATGAACAGACTGGTGATGCTCCTGTAAAAAGGTAGTTTTTCTTATATTGCCTGGGTTTTTTTTTTTTTTTTTGCATTTTATGTTGCTTTAAGATTTCCACAGAGGTTTAGGAAATAGAATTTAAAAGTTAAAGTTTCAGTTGGCTGTAACATGTGACAGAAGTTGATACATTTTAGAATTGACTCTCAAAAGGCTAAAAATGTAGTTTTTGATAGTAGGCATAATTTAAATACTGTAAGTTAGAGATCAGTGGTATTTGCAGAAAAGTGAACTTACAATTTGTAAAATAAATGGTGCCTTTAGAGGCACTTCATGTTTCTCACAGATCAGAAAACCTTAAAGGGGAAACAGTAGTCACTGATTTTACATGTGAAATTGTTGCCTCAGTCTAGTGCACACTGAGTTTCCTTGTATCTACCTAGTACCATATATGTACATTATTTGAATCTTGTAAGGTTCCCCTCTTTTATTTGAGTTTTAAGGATAATCTTTCCTCTTAAAAACAGTGATTATTTTTTCTCTCTTATTTTATTTATATTTATTTATGTTCTTAGTGATATAATAATACTTAACAAGATTATAAGATAACAGGGGTATAATTCCATATAGTTCCCACCACCAGAGTTCCCTGTTCTAGCCCCTCCATTGGAAGCTTCCCTATTCTTTACCCCTCTGGGAGTATGGACCAAAATTCCCCCCCCTTTTATTGCCCTTGTTTTTTTTTTAATTGTTGTAGTTGTTGTTGTTGTTGATGTTGTCGTTGCTAGATAGGACAGAGAGAAATGGAGAGTGAGGAAAGAAACACAGACGGGGAGAGAAAGACACCTGCAGACCTGCTTCACTGCCTGTGAAGTGACTCCCCAGCAGGTGGGAAGCATGGGGCTGAACAGGGATCCTTCTGCCGGTCCTTATGCTTCGCGCCACATGCACTTAACCCACTGCACTACCGCCCAACTCCCTGGGCCAAAATTCTTTATGGGGTGCAGGTCTGGTTTCTGTAATTGCTTCTCCATTGAACATGGGTGTTGGCATGTCAGTCCATACCCCCAGCCTGTTTCTGTCTTTCGCTGGGCTTGGGCTCTAGAGAAGTGAGGTTCTGAGACAAACTGGTGAGGTCATCTTCCCAGGGAAGTTAGGATAGCCTCATGGTAGCATCTGCAACTGATGGCAGATTATTGGAGTTGGAGGGCTGACATCTCAGGTTTGGCATCTCTGGATACAATCTGAAGTGAAACATGGCATGGTGGCACTGCTTGCATTGATTTAGTTGAGGTCAGCAGAGGCAGTATCACATTTAGGTGATCAAGAGGAGAAGCATGAAGAAATACAAGCAAAGTCCCATATGTTCCAGGAATGAGAAAAATACAGATTTTAAAGAGAATGAGGAAAGTTCTTTGCTATTTTAGAGCTTAAGAATGCAGTAGATAATTAATTACTATAACCAAGTTATTTGGGAGCTTTGTTTACTTTGAAAAATCCCATGATGAGTATTTACTGTACTGTGTATGACCTCACCATTACTTATATCATTTAATGCTGTATACAAATAACTGTATCATAACTGATAGGACTGTTTGCTTCTGATATACCTGGTCTAAGATTATAGATGATTTAGTATTTAAAAAAAAAATGATGGTCGGAGGTAGATAGCATAATGGTTATGCTGAAACTCATGCCTGAGGCACCAAAGTTTCAGGTTTAATCCCTAGCTCCACCATAAGCCAGAACTGAGCATTGCTCTGGTTTTAAAAAAAAAAAAAATTATTAGAAATGCTTCAAAAACCTAATTTAAGCCCAGTATCCAAATTCAATCAATTTACAAATTTGATTTTAAGCACATTAAGTGCTTATAATAAAGGAATATACACTCAGAAATGAAATCTATGCATTTAAAAACTTGAGACATACAATCTATTTTCCCCTTACTTATTGAATAAATATAGCAGAATTTAGGTTACTACTGCTTGGTACTAGAACAAAAATAGACACACTGACCAGTGGAACAGAACAAAATTGAGAGCCCAGAAATAAACCTCCACCCCTACAAACACCTAATTTTTTACAAAGAGGCCCAAATTATGAAATGGAGAGAGGAGAGTCTCTTCAATAAATGGTGTTGGAAAGAGTCAGGTGGTGACACACCTGGTTGAGCACACATTACAATGTGCAAGGACCCAGGTTCAAGCCCCTGGTCCCCACCTGCAAGGGGAAAAGCAGTGTTGCAAGTTTCTCTTTGTCTCTTTCCCTCTATATCACCTCCTTCTGTCTTGATTTCTGACTGTCTCTATCCTATAAATAATTAAATATAATTAAAAATAAGTGGTGTTGGGAAAATTGGGTTGAAGTGTGCAAGTTGAACCAGTACATCTCCCTAGAAACAAAAGTAAACTCTAAATAGATCAAGGACTTGGATGTTAGACTAGAAACTATCAAATACTTAAAGTAAAATATTGGTGGAACTCTTTCCCATCTAAATCTCAAGGGCTTCTTTGATGATACAGACCCAATTGCAAGGAAGATTAAAACAGAGATAAACCTGTGTGACTATATCAAATTGAAAATCTTCTGCACAGCAAAAGAAACCATCACCCAAACAAAGTGACTCCTCAAAGAATGGGAAAAGATCTTTACATGCCATATGTGAAAAATTGCTCCAAGTCACTGGTCAGAGAAATGCAAATGAAGACAGCAGTGAGATACCACTTCACCCCTATGAGGATGTCCTACATCAGAAAGGGAGGCATCAACAAATGCTGGAGAGGTTGTGGGGACAAAGGAACCCTCCTGTACTGCCAGTGGGAATGTAGATTGGTCTAGCCCCTGTGGAGAGCAGTCTGGAGAAGTCTCAGAAGGCTAGAAATGGACCTTCATATGACCTAGCAATTCCTCTCCTAGAGATGAATCCTTAGGAGTCTAACACCCATCCAAAAAGATATGTATTTACCTATGTTCATAGCAGTACAGTTTGTAATAGCCAAAACCTGGAAGCAGTCCTTCCTTAGGCTTCCCATCGCCAGTCTTGCTCACCTCTAAATCATTTTTTAGATACAAGTTTAGATTTTTTTTTTTAAATATGAA